>NC_068382.1:14537771-14675271 GCF_023724105.1 Carassius gibelio | reverse complement strand
CATGTTTTCTTTGCTTTTTTTTTGTGCTTTTTTTGAAGAGGTGAGGGGTGGTAGTTTGGGGGATGGACGTTCGAGCATTTTCTAACTGTCATGGGAATTCAGTAGAGCAAACAGCAGTGTATACTGAGCTTCACTCCGCCACCCCCCAGTTATCCCCTGTGCCCTAGCATGCCAGGGCTGCTGAGCATTGAAAGGCTGTTGCGCAGGGAACAGTTGCTCAGCAAGCTGCTGGGAAGAAGGAGCAGAATGTGACTGTGGCATGACTTTGGTCTTGGGTGACAGAATACTGCTGGGATACTTTCTGAGAAGCAGGTTCTGGAATCCACTCAATGTGCTGCTCAAATCAAAATGCTAGACAACATGGTCTTTAAAACTTTTCGTAATAATTGCTCAATTTATAAATAACTAAAGAGGTTTACATGTAAGGTGTGATGTAGGTTTTTATTGTAGCTCTTGCAGGGTTATTTAAGGAAAACTGCTCTCCACTAATGCCAAAAATCAAGCATTTCAAGATGTGGCTGTTAAGAGAGACAGGTCTAGACTACAGAAGCTCAAAAGAAACCTAATGCATTTTATTACTGAACACAATAATGTCACCAAGTAATTAGCATAACCCTTAAACTAAAATACTATTCCATTCTCAGAAAAATGAAAAATAAAGAGACATATTTTACCTTATTTTTCAATTAAGGATTCATAGTAGTAACTTAAGGGTATTTATAACTACTCTAAGGTACAAATGTGCACCTTTTAGGGGTGCATAAGGTCAAAAGTTGTCTTTTTAAAGGTATTGCCCTAGTGACAAGGTGTTGCAACTATAAATGTGCTATTTTTGGACACTGAAAGTCTAAGAAGTCTTTCATAGACTAAACCAGCATCCTACATTTACTTAGACTGCGCTAAACATAGACTCAAGATACTCTACCTGATGACTGAGCTTGTAGGTAACACTATGAACTATGTATTGTTCAATAAAACATTTATGACATTTTATTCCTGCCATGTACACTTTAATTCCATTTGGGAAGAAGAAAAACTTGTTTTGCCAGTATTCAAATTTAACCACATTTTACTTTCCCAATGGGATTTTCACATGAGAAAACAGTTTGAGAGCTTGTACATACAGTTAAAAAGCTTCCCCCACACCCCCAATAACAACTGGATATAAATTATGAGAGTGGTTACGTGTTGAAGCCAAATATTTTTTCCCATGTTCCTTTAATGGTGTGCTGTAGTATGATGTGCTGGTGCAGTGAATGTGGTTCAGCTCAGCCCATAATTGGAGGCTGGACTGAACTTTGGGTGTTCCAAAAGAGTCATGTCCGATTTGCAAAAGTTGTTAAGGCAGATGTTTTTTCTTTTCTTTTGGCCTGGTTTAAGCAATGATAAAAACTGGACAGCTGTGTGTTGTGTCTGTGTGAATGCTTGTTGCGCTATCCAGCCTTCTATTGCGCCCTCATTGCATCTTTAACTTGTTTTCACGGACAAATGTGTTGCCTCCACCTGAAAAACCACAAGCACAACTGTCATTTAAAATGATATATTGGCTATTGTGACAGTAGATGTCTTAAATCAATATTTTATACCATTGTAAATGGGTTTCGATAGACCGTATATCAGGGAACGATATCTGCACTGCAGTCTAATTTATGAAGGGGTGTAAAACTCAAGTCTGCCTCTTGCTATTATTGCAATCGTATTTCAGAGTCAGAAGCTCTTTTACACCCAACAGCTTAGAACTGTAACGATCTCCTCCACTCTCTCACCCTTTCCCGCTTTGCATGCTGTGCCCTCTCAGACTTATGTTCGGTCTGTAACTGCAGCTCGATGTTCTTAATGGTGTAGGACTCATTCCCCCAAGCTCTAGCAGAGGAAATTAAGCATTGAGAAGAAGTATTTTACACTGGAAAATACATTAAACATTGTCTCTTCACCCTCTAGACTCTCCAAATTCTGCATAGAGAATTGACATGTACGCTCAGGATCTCACAGCTTTCATTCGGATGTGCCTCGTTGTGTCTGATGCTCAGAAATCTCTTTCCATCCAGTCTCTCTTTCCCTCCAGCACACCGCCACAGCTTTGCAGATTGTTTGTTGAAACCATAAATCCTTGCAGACAGCTTTAGCCAGATTTTTCTATTAAAGAACTCCTTTCATAGTCAAAAATACCTCTGCCAGACAAATTACAAAATACGAACTGTAATTATCAGCCATTTCCATCTGAGAGGATTCCAGCTGGTGCGAGTTGCCAGATCCTGGTATGTTTTGTGCAGCTTACACTGTATTTTTTTGTGGACTGTGAGTCTGCGCTTGTCGTGTGTGAAAGTCCTCTGATGTTGCTTCTGTTTTCCCTCCTGTCCTGTTTATGTGTTCAAAACAAACCAGCATGCGTTCAAATGTACTTATATGAGCAAAATATGAAGGAGAGATGAAGAAAAAGCTTGATTTAGCCTTGACCTGTAGAAATATTCCATACGTTTCATTTTAGTCATGGTCTGTGTGTAGCAGGTTGAAGCTGCTTGTGGATATGGCAAGCAGATGACGTCCTTATACACACTCAGGCTATTCAGTCTTCCTCCAGTCTCTCTTTCTCTCTCTTTTTCTCTCTCTCTGATATGCCTACTGTAGCATGTGTCTGAAGTTTGGAGTGTTTTATGTCTTGAAACCGCATGACTCGACCCTCTGTTTCATCTGAGGTGAGGAATGCAGGGTATCTCAGGTGTGAGAGTAGAAAAAGGTTTGATAGATGTGTGTGGATTACATATAATCTCCCTGTTTTGTTTTTAACAATGGACTCAATGTGACTGTCCTACTACACATGCTGAGAGATTGTGGTGCCCAGGAACCTGATTGACTCCACGGTTGTTACAGTGCTGTCCATGATGGCGAATTGGGGGAGAGCAAGGGGTTTCTCCTGAAGTCCACGATCATCTCCACGGTTTTGAGTGTGTTCCAAGCTTCAACATGCTCCAGGTTGTTAAGACTGCACCAGGCAGCCAGCTCTTTAATCTCCTGTCTGTAAGCAGACTCGTTACAGTCCTGAATGAGGCCGATAAGTGTGGTGTTGTCTGCAAACTTCAGGAGCTTGACAGAGGGGTCTTTAGAGGTGCAGTCATTGGTGTAGAGGAAGAAGAGCAGTGGGGTGAGGACTCAACCCTGGGGGGCGCCAGTGCTGATTGTATGGGTGCTGGATGAGAATTTTCCCAGCTTTACTAGCTGCTGCTGCCTGCCTGTCAGGAATCTGTTGATCTACAGACAGACAGAGGTGTGCTCAAGAGAGCTGAGTTAATTTGAGTAGAAGGATGTTTGGGATGATGGTGTTAAAAGCCGAGCTAAAGTCCACAAATAGGATCCTCACATACGATCCTGGTCTGTTTAGATGTTGCAGGATGTAGTGCAGTCCTGTAGGCAAACTGCAGGGGGTCCAGTGATGTCTTTCAGATAAGCCAAAACCAGTTTTTCAAATAATTTCGTAGCCACAGACAGGTCTATAGTAATTAATTGGGGGATGATGGTGGATTGTTTGAAGCATGAGGGGACTTCGCACAGGACCTGGTGCCTTTTTAGTAGATCAATGAATGGAGATGGAAACTGGTATATGTAGTAAAGAGGTAAAGAAAACTGAGGTTTGGAGGATGAGAACAAGGTGAGATGGGTGGATGGGGGGTTTTACTGAGATTTAAACTCACTCCTCAGGAATTGGCAGCTTACCGCTGCTGCACTTAACACCACAACACCTACATGCGTGACATGGCATGTGTGTGTACATGTGTGAGAACTTATGTACATGTGCTTGTGCTGAAAGAGAAGCCTGGGAAAACATGTTTTCACTCTACCTTCCCCGGAGGTCAAGATCCTCCCGCTGTTGCGGTGTATAAGACAGAAGAAAGTCTTAGTGGCTCTCATTCATTTTCCAAACATAAGGCAAGTTATCATGTTACTGAGGTTTGGGAGTATTTAACAAGTGGGTTATTATAGTCTGTTCAGGAACCAGCTGGGAGAGTTGAGAGAGGCAGGAGTAGACAGAGAGCAATGCTTATCTGAGGCTCCGCTCCAGGCCCTAGGAGCCCCTGTTTGGCCACGACTGAATAACACTCTATGAGCTCTGGCAAACGGAGGCTGACCCTGTCGCAGGCATCCTCTGACTGCTCACAAAAGCAGCTTGTCTGATCGTGCTGGCATGTTGCTGCAGCCTCGTGTTTGCATCCGTTCACCTCTTCGAGGTGTTTTGGGATCTATTTTAAAAAATGGCAAATCCAGCTGAATTTGATAACGGATTCATTCATGAGCTGGAGATAGACTGCTAAAATCATGTGAAAAACTTGAAAGCAGTTTTAACAAATAAAGACTCTAGAAGAGGAGATTTGCTATTGAAGCTGTTGATTTCTCAATTTTTGTGCATGTCAGTTCAGTTCAGGAATCTAGTGGAGCTTAGAGCGAGAACATTAGTCTTTCCATCTGTTTATTCTTATTATTTAACTTTTAGCAGGGAATTTGGGGAATGTCTTGCCTCTCTGTACCTTGGCTTAATGATGTCTACAAACTTGGTGCATGTGTGTATAACATGAAAAGAGTTCAAACTTCGCCTTACAGTAACACACTTTATACTGACAGTTATATTTTAGCCATGTATAGATCTCAAATCCGCAAGCACTGACACAGTTATAAACACAATTTTTTTAAGGTTGTACATTATATTGGTACAATACATTACCAGCCAATATTAGAGAGATGATTTTTTACATTTCAGTCAGTATTGGGTTATTATCATATAATGCT
Source organism: Carassius gibelio (assembly GCF_023724105.1). Classification (NCBI taxonomy): domain Eukaryota; kingdom Metazoa; phylum Chordata; class Actinopteri; order Cypriniformes; family Cyprinidae; genus Carassius; species Carassius gibelio. Next base: position 14,670,492 of record NC_068382.1, on the reverse strand, counting down.
CTCCCAATGAAAATTCTGTCATTATTTACTCACCCCCATGTCATTCCAAACCCACAAGACTTCACTGATCTTCAGAAAACAAAGGAATATATTTTTCTCATCATTTTGTCCATCTACTAAAAGTCTGTAAAACCAAAATGTTCACACTTTTAAAAGTACAAAAATACATTATGGATTAGACATAATCTTAATAAATCAAGCAGTTTAATCTGAAACACCTTGTATGACTAACCGATTTAATTTAGTATTCACATAAACATTTATCACATATAGAGCATATCAAATATGGTAAACATTGGAACAGAATTTTGAGTTGACTCTATAATGTAGTTATACATTTGAGTATTATTGTGACAACATACTCCTATCCTGCCTTTAAGCATTCGGAGTAAAAAAGATCCATGGTTCTTGAGAGTTTTACCATGACCTGCATGATAAAGTAAAACTTTTAGCTTAAATGTACTGGCATAAACTGGATGAAGCACAATGAATGAACTCTTACTGGTACTGCAGTGAGACACACACACTGTCCAAACAGATTTCGACTGCCCATTGTGTGTTCGCCAGCGGTTTATTTAGATTTAAGAACACAACTCACCACTAATCTTTCTGTATTTCTGTCTATCTGTCTTTCTCTCCCTCCTTCAACAGAAAGACTGTATTATACTATGATGTATAACTTAACCAAAGTGTGGCATTGGCACAAACTCTACCCCTTAGGTTCACTTTGTGTGACACTATAATGAGTAACTCTCATTGTACAAAGTTTTTAATATATAGTCAGAATGTTTCAGAAAGTGGTCTTTTTTAGAGCCAGAGAGCCTGTTGTTGAGAGAATGGATCAAAAGAAGCGGGTTACACAAAGCTGAAGTGGAGGGATCTGATATGACCTTTGATCTGATGGAGAGCGCTGCCAAATTGTGGTTTAGTACATGGCCAAATGTTCAGGGCTCTACAGCAGTCAGTGCTTTATGGACAAGAGGAGAATTTAGAAACAATTACTCAATCTGTTTATTACAATAACAAACATAATTCCGCTAATATACCTACTCACACACACAAACTTTATTCCATATTCTCATGTTCTACCTCTTATCTTGCTCTCTCAATGCAACTAAACACACTGATATGTGAGTTAATGTGTCGGCTCAGTGCTGCTGCCATCCAGTAGGCATTGGGCCTTGGCAGCCCCAGGAGCTGTAAACTCCTCTGGCAAAGATCTGCAGTGTGCAAACAGTTGCATTTATAGCTTAATAACCGATTAGATGTCTCCTTCAAGCCCCAGGAAAGAACTGCTGTAAGAGGCCTTCGTGAATGACTGTTATTGTAGCTGTGTGTTTATTGTTCTACATTATGAAAGGCGAATGTTGGCCAGCGATATCATTTCATGTTGTGATGGCTGTTTCTGACATGTTCCTCCCCTTTGCAGCTCCTGCTCATCATGGTCGGATCCACAGATGAGATTCTACAGGAGGCGGCAGCCAGCTGTGTGGCCAACATCCGATGCTTGGCGCTGGCCAATGACAAAGCTAAAAATGGTTAAAAGTGACCACATCTTCCTTTCAGTCTCACCCGCAGTGGGCAACAGATGAGATACTTTACCCACTCAATGAGTATAAGTGGATCAGCTGTAATGACTGATGTGTGTTTATTTAATAAAAGGAAGCATTTAGCCAAAGCTAAACTTGTCATTAATTAATTTGTTGGAGTCTACAGTCCTGGCTCATGCTTGTCTCAGTTTTTTCCCCTCAATTTGCAGCATCTAATTTAGCAATAACAATAAATGCTTTCTTCTCCTGTGTGTGTACACGCCAAATGTTCCACAGTTTGCATTATCCGAAGTTGTTTAGAGCATGAATACAATACATTCATGAATGCAACAGGTACTTTCGTCCATCTGGTGATGTGACTTTTGTTTAAAAGGTTCATGCAACCCTGTAATTAAAGACTGCTTACTGATTAAAGCAGAAGCACTCGCCATTAATGTGACAATATTGCTCATTAATTCAGTCAACGGTAATGTGAATGCTTAGAGAACTTGGGACAATGCAGTAGCAGGTCTCTTCTGCACTACGAAGAAATATGATGTTTCCTTTGAACAGCTCCCTGTTAAGATGGGAGTATTTTTCGTTATTATTTGTTATTGAAAAAATATGGTGATGGCTCCTCTCATTTTTCTCATTAATTTTGCCTGTTAAAAGTAAGAGTGTGTATAAGGAAAATTAGACCACCTCAACAATACAGCAGCAGCGTGCCTTTTGCTCAGACAGCCCCATAAAATGCAATCGTTAAAAATCATAATATTTTATATTATCGGCATCAATCCAATGTCCAGTATTTCCACTACCAGATACAATAAATGCAAAACAATAAAATAAGCAAAAATACAATTACGCAAACTTGTGGAACAAACAGTAGAAATGTGTCATTATAGTGACTCAAATGTCAATGCTGCACTGTAAAATGTGAAAATATGCAGTTATTATCTTAAGGAGATTATTAATTTGATTAAATCCCCTAATATTTTAATTATTAGAGAACTATAGAGGAGAGCGACTGGTGCGCAAACTGTCAAACACAGAGAAATTATTTAAATATGCGAAGTAGGAGACAAACGGAACTGAATACTTGAATGTTGAATCAATATCGCACTTGACTACAGCTGATTTCCTGTGGCTCCACATTTGTCATACTTGATTCTCCTGTGTTGAGTCTATCATGTATGGCTAAGTGCAGTTTACTTCAACAGACTATAAACCAAGAGACTCTAAATCAGAATCATTGTCTGAGGAGTATGCGACTCTGATCAGCAAAAATAAATAAGGCCTTTCTAAACCCAAGCAGTGCAGATGTTACAACCGCTACCCTTCTTTTTTACTTCCCCTCTTCATCCATCTTTGTCTCTCTCTCTCTCTGAGGTTGATGACTAGTAGGACATGCCTAACTAACATCATTAAACAAATGTTGCATGTTTGACTGAAGGACAGGAATTTATGGGATGGTGAGTTGAGGACAGAAGACATGTTTAAGTCATTGGGATGAGAGTTAGTGCTCTAGTGTCTGTATTCCTGCCCTGTCAGCTCAAAAGTGCAGACCGTTCTCAACCGCACCACCTCAGCCTGTTTAAACCTCAGTTCTTATCCAGCCAGACTTTTTTTTTAAATGATGATAGCTACCTGAGATCTTAAATGAGAGCCACAATGGATCTCAAAGCTTTTGAAAGCACTTTAAAAGAATGCTGTTGTTTCTTCACTTAAGCAAACTTCTTGTGGATCTGTTTGATTTTTCAAAGCTCATGAGGGGTGTTGTCACCACACACACACACACACACACACACACACTTTCAGCTGAGCTCTTAATACCTGGAAGTAAGTGGGGAGGGAAATACGCTGAGAAATGTTGCGATCATGCTTCACCTAAACCTCCATCATGCCCTCACCGAGAAATCTGACCTCATCACAACAACCATGAACCATTCCTTATTAGATTTTGATTGAATTACATTGAATGCGGTCTCATTTGTATAAAATCATAATTCAGTGTGTTTACCTAAGGTCATGGTGGGATGGAGAGATGTAATGCAAGTGCGTGGACTTGCTGTTTTTGTGAAAATGAAACGCGTCTGTTTGAAATGGAAGGTTCCCGCAGCTCCCTAGGCAGTGGGTTAGAATATTGCATAAAGAAACTAATGACTGGTAAAATTTTCTTCCAAATATCAGAAGTGGCTTTGCCTTCCTTTAAGAGGGAAAGAGGGGTGTGCTTTAATATAAAGTGAAATCAGAAGCAGAGCATCAGGCCGTTAGAATACTCGGGAAGTGCATGCTTACTTGATGCACAGACCAAAGTTCTCCAATCTCAATTCACTAGTTTGTTTTTATATATATATATTTTTACACATACTAGTTTGCTTAGTACTTCACTAGGTTTCTGTTCTTTTGTGGTCACAAACCCTCAATATGTAATACGCTCTCAAAGGTTAAATATGTCTTGTAATGCCTTTGCATAACTAGATGGTTTTGGTTTGCTCACTCACTCACTTTTTTTTTTTTTAATGGTTTAACAGCCTCAAATGAATTCTGACGTTCCCATCCATAAAGTGTAAATAACTAGCTGGCCTAACAATAAATAAACAAAGAAATGAGTGTGCAAATACCACAGTGTCTGAGTCGGCCTTCAGACCTGTCCCCTGTAAAGAGCTCAGTGACTTAAAGACTGCATTAGTGCTGACACGCTATGACTAAGATTTACAGTAATATACTTTATGGGGAACACAGATTGATTATAAAAAGGAAAACTCACCTGTAGTATGCTGTCAACCAGCAGCATAAGAACTTTATTATTATTCAAGCATTTTAATGAACTTTAACAATTAGAACTACAGTAAAAAGTGTGGTTGCGCACAAAAATGAGACTTATTTTTGTTGTCTTATCTGAGCTCATTTGCATATTGTCAATTGCTTGTCTTGTCTTGCTAATGCCAGGAGACTGTTGGGATCATGAATATCACTCACAACTGTATTTGCTCAAACTGAATGAGTCAGTTACTCCCTCATAAAGACAGTGTCTGCATCTGAATGAATGAATGATTCTGATAAGACAATATGATAGCAACCTGCCTATATACTAGGCATACCTTACCTACCTCCCACACACACATCAAACAGTCATACTGTATATAAGGACTAGAGAAGCACAGACGTTTGCCTTCCTCGGTTCTTAACCTGCCTGGGAGGCTTTTGGCTTTGGACCAAGAATGATATTATCCTTAACTTTTCATCAGGATGTGTTCATCAGGCTCTCAGCACCCATCATGGGTGAGAGAAAGAGAGAGAAGGTTGAGACCGAGACGGAAAATACAGACAGAGGGAGTACAGCATCAGGCCAACTGCTGATGATTATCAGATTGTTATTTCTTTTCTTTTTTCTGCTCATATAGTGTGTTCGAGACTGTGTAATGGGAGCTTTTTGCTTTGGATTTTTACACAGCAGGAGAAGGTGGTGGTAACTGATCGGACCAGATATATCAAACTGCTGCCAATCATCCTTGTGTGCCACAATCTTTTATGGTTTGTATGTATTTGATATATTGCTGCTAGTTGCTTATAATGCTATCTGTAAATCACATAATGGCACCATGTCTAAATGTGCTCCATGTAATGTTATGTTCAAGTTCCTTTGTTCTCCTGAAATCTAAAATAAACCCTGCGCTGTCAGCATGCACAAAAGATTCTTAATAAGAGGTCACGAATGGTCCAACCTCAATACACCAACCGCACGAATAAGCAGCCACTTCAAAAAAGGAACCGTATTACCTCTGAAAACAATGCAAACTGAAAAGATAACAGCGTGCCAAAACACCGAGCCAGGCGACCCAGTAGATTACTAAACAAAACACGACAGGCATACTTCACAGGCATTGATGTATTTTAGGAAACCGTCTTTAAAAGAAAAATGCTGCTTGAGATACAAAGGCGAGGTGGAAAAAAATTAACCAGCAGCTCACCACACAATTATTCTTCAAGACATTGTGTTTGCCAGCTTGAAAGACACTAGTGCCATTCAGACTGGACACCGTAATGGCCTTAAGTATGTGTGGAAAAGCTGCTGAGAGTATATATATTGTTGCTGGTGCTTTAAAGGTAATTTGAAAAACACTGATTGAATCATTTTTAACAATCTCTAATGGGTGTAATTGTTCTACAGTTTAGATTTTCCACAAGGCCCAATGATTTTAACAAATCTTGTTGGTGGCTTTTTTTAAGTGGCCCCAACAGCACAACCTTCAGTGGCTGTTCAACTGCTATTTAAGGCTCATGGCTGGTGTGAAAATGCTGGTTTAAATGAGGGAAAGACTATTAATGATCCCACAAAAGTGATCTGAGATTTTAATGAGAGGACATGTTGACACCGAGGTAATGTCAGGAAATTACAACCACGGCAAAAGAACTACCTGCGTTTAATTTAGAGCATTTCCATTACTCTTCGGTTCGCCATGTTGGAAAATGTGAGAAAACATGGTTGGATTTCGTCTAGCCCTAACACATCCTGAAAGCTCCAGCGGTGTGGTATTAAGTTGAATCAAACATCTTGGTTTGCCATCATACATGCGTCTATGCTGCAAGTGTGGTTTGGGTTTGTTCTTCATAAACACTTAATTGTTGTTTTATGCAGATGCTGTTGCGGCAGCCCCGCGAATAAAACACAAATATGTTGCTCCAGCAGAAAAGGAAATAAAATAGTAATGAAGAACACTTGGGTTCATTGCTCACAGGTTTAGTTTTTCCTGTCAGATTTTCTCTTTGCAAGCCAACCTGCCACATTAACTTTAAAATAAAGGTTCCAAAAGAGGGTTTTGCATCGATTCCAGAATAGAGCAAGTTTGGCTTCTGCAAAGAACTGTACAATGAACCGTTCTTAAAAGCACCATTTAGTGTGAACAACGTTTTAATCCAGAACTTATTTTCTATAAATAGAATGTTTTGTGCAAAGGAAAGATTCCATGGATGTTAAAGGATGGGTGTTCAAAGAATCATTAATGCTAATAAAGTACTTTCATTTTTAAGAGTGTGCTGTCAGAGTATAGCTACTGTAGCTAGAGATACCATCAGAAAGTCTTTTCCAAGGACAAACACACAAGCTCTTCGGTTCTCTCCCGAGTTTTTCCTTGCCCACTGATGACCCATGGAGCTCCCTTGCGACAACTTGGTACAAATAAACCTGACTAGATCTTAAACAAGGCACTTGGTCTGGCCGACAGCCAAAGCACCAGGGCAGTTTACTGCAAGTGCATTTAAGGGTCATTACACTTTCAGCAAGGCATCACATTGCACATTATCTCTCCCTCTGACCACAGCACAGCAGTGGGCATCCCATAAAATGAAGTAGCCTACATTCAAGTGATGTGACTACCTGGTCAGTGGCATGTGGTTACCATATGCCACATGTGGCAAGCTCCTGAAGGACAAGAAACGGTAAGAGAATAGACATAATTCCAGTGGTCTTTTTTATGGCATTGTGCTTTTGAACAAATCTTCTCCCACGCCTAAATCTAAATGGCTTATTTCCCCACTTGACTGCAGTTTATCCATTCATTTGTCTCACGTCAAAATAGTTCACATCAGACTGCTTCTGATCAACTGCGTCCAGTGGCAAGAATTCTGGCTGTTTTGAGTAACTCTGTACGCCTCTCGCGCAGTCGGGTGATGGACGCGTTCCAGACGTGCACCCACACAAGGGAATAAATACACTGTTGCACTGGATGTGTCCGGTAGCCTCCCCCTGCAGGCCGACGGAACCGGCATAAAACAATCACTGTATGTTCGCCGTCTGAGCCGCTTAGCCGGGAAACACGAGACGAGTCGTGTATTCATGTTCCCGGGCGCGTCTGAATAAAGCGGAGAGGCGAAAGCGGCTCGTGTGGCTTGCGCACAGGATCTTAGAGAGGAGAACATGTGAGAGGGAATGGGAAACTGGAAACTGGATTACACTTTACAGAAAGACGCAAAAGGGGTTACGTTCAGGTGCGTTCATTCAGCTTACATTTTACAACTGTTTTCAGTTATGACTTTTAAATATTTTCCTTCAGTTAGTCGTGTCGCGTCACTTTCATTGAACTATATGACAGGGATGTCATGCAGTTTTTGGTTAATTTTCTTTTTTCCCCCTCATAAATCTTTATTTCTTTCTCCATAAGAATGTAGGCAATAAAATAATAGGTTACGTTAAACTCGATAACTAGCCTACATTGTTATTAAAAGTGTCACCTAAAATGAAATAAAGGATAACAGTTTTTTTCTACAAGTAAAATCTGTACACGCTTTATTTGTGTGCTACTGTCCGGGGTTATAGACCTCCCTCAAAGACGCATCATTCATTCGGAATAATGGATGTTTTTCAAGTTTGCATGAATAACCTGTAGAAGTTTCAAACAAACCAGAGATCATCAGTTCCGTCAAATATTCCTGTCTGACTCACGCGCTTAATGAGTTCTCAGGGTTTTGTTTTGACGGAAATGAACGAATTTTTACACTGACATTAAAACAGTCTTTACCTACTGAAAATGAAGGTTTTGCGAAATGTATGCCTATCATCTGTTTCTGTTTCACAGGATTTCGACAAAGCGCAGAGGCTCGGTCCAGTAGGACATCCCCACGGCGGTCAAAGCGCTTTACGCGGACACGGGGAAATAAGGACTAATATACCAAAGATGAACACAATTGTGTTTAATAAGTTAAGCAGCCAGGTTTTATTCGAGGAGAATGCGAATGAAGTGGAAAGAAGCAGTCGAAATTATTTAGAGGTGATAGATGGACAGCATCCGGACCCAGTCATCAAAGACAGCTCCGCGATCCGACACAGGAGACCAGGGTATGTCCGACACTTCAGGGGCTTTTGTAAAATGTACTGCAGGTTCATGGACATGTTTCTTACGTAAATTTATATTTATTTTTATGTATTTATTTTTAATGCAAAAATAAAGCAGCTGCACTGTAAAATATGTTCAACATATTTCGAGTGAAATATTTGTTTCCATCAATGTAACTCTATTTTCTTAATCCGTAATCTCAATCGAAATGTCCTAAAAATAGAACGTATATATCACTGCAGGTTGTCACATTTTGAAGTTTTAAAGGTTGCATTTTTTTTCACAGTTGATGACAACCGCTTAGCAAATCATTTATTTTTCATGACGGAATAATTATTCCGCTTAGATACATTGCAGAACAAAAACCGAATCCGCTTATAATGACAGCCTGTTTAAATCACCTGTGTTCATTTTAACGCTGTAAATGCTTTCACCTTATTTAAGATAAACATCAAGTTGTTCAGTTTCAGAGCCAACGCTGAAAAGCAGTGGCACGTCCAACTGTTTGACTTTTCATAGTCTTTGTGTTTTCTTTCAATAGATTTGCGCTCAGTTGTGGTTAGAGAGCATATGGTTTGAATTTACAGCCTGTTCGCCTTCTTATCTGGGAGACGTTGGGGTTTCAAAAAGAGAATTGCAGGAAATTAATATTCACATTTCAATTAAGTCGCTGTCGATGGTGCTGAATTAGCGGTGGCATGTCGTTCGGGTGCACGAGGTCATTCGTGTTCGGTAGCAAAGTTAAAACACGTCCAGGTCTGTTTCGAACAAATAAACATTTCCTTCAAGTGTATGTGTGGTCCAGTCAATCACGAATATTTTTATAGTGAGGGCGCAAGAAGAAACCATGTCATCCCTTGTTCGCGCTCCGAACCCAGCGCGTTCAGTCTCGCCGCCCCAAGCTGTTTACCCCAACCTGTTTTTTATTTGCAGACAACACAGAGCTTCATTATACGACTGCGATACACAGCAACGCCGAGCCTAAAAGTGATGTCTTGTGAAAAACCTGTGCAAACATCCTCCGCTGCGGGTGCGTCTGGCTCGCGCTTACTGAAGGTCCGTTTGCGCGTGTAAGCGGAGCCATTAGGATAACACTACAGCCTCGCAGCTCGCCTCAAGGGGAATATCACTGCTAATGAAATTTATTAATATAAATTCAGAGGTGTGTGTCGCCGACATCGAGAACAGGGAGGGAAAAAAAAACTTATTTAGGTTGTTAATACAGTTCTGGGTTACAAGGACAATATTTGCTGAACATGAACCTTGGAGCGTTGGGGAAAATATGTTAAATGTGCAGTCAGGTTTTTGGAAGATAACAGCGCCATACTGACATCTACAGGTTTAAATAACCAGCTTCTGTCCTCTTTTGAAAATAAAGGTTCTAATTAGAAGAAAGGTTGACTTGGGATGATGCTAATGCTATAAAGGAGAATTTTTTTTGGAGAACCACCTGCTGAAACCCATACGCTGATCTGAAGAACCTAACTATATTTAAACAGAGGTCTGGATAAAACAGGAACCATTGAATAACCTTTCTTTTTAAGTGCGATAGCCTACTTAACATGAATTGAGAATACACATTTCTACACAATTTGTTGTGCAAACCATCTTTCCTCTCTGTACCTATAAAGTCTAGATATTTTTCTTTTTCAATCTTTTCAGTGGACATAGCATATAGCACGTGTGTCATTGTGCAGATGTTGGATCGCATGCAATTATTTCAGTCTTGCAACTGGACTGTGAACTTTTGAATGAAAAAACCCTCACCGGGAGAGTTAATAATAGCATGATGCTGGTTTTCTCATGTAAGAATATTTAACCCTTATATCTTAAAGTTAAACATAACACTTTTAGATGTTTTTTCTAAATGACACTTATATTTTCAGTTTCAGTTTTCAATGTGTAAAAGTTGTAAATATTTACCTCAAGGTCACTGGTCTGCTCATTGCATGTCACTTTCAGATAAAAGTGTTGTTTTATATTGACGATGATAATAATACTACTAATTTAACAATTTTAATTTATTCAGTTCATTTTTCTGTTCCTAATTTACATTGCTATTTACTGTAGATTATTTGGTAACACTTTAGAATAATGGTCCATTAGTTAATGTTAGGTAATTCAATAATTACCACATGAACAAACAATGAACAATACGTTTATTACTGTATTTATTCATCTTTGTTAATGTTAGTTAATGAAAATACAGTTATTCATTGTTAGTTCGTGCTAATTCACAGTGCATTAACTACAATGTTAACAAGCACAACTTTTGATTAGAATAATGCATTAGTAAATGATGAAATTAACATCAACTAAGATTAAGAAATGCTGTAGAAGGATTAGATCATGTTAACTAAAGTAGTTAACTAACATTAACTAATGGACCATTATTCTAAAGTGTTACTGATTATTTTCCTGACATTTCCTAGCAGTGAAACAGAAGGCAACAAGAATACCCCTAAAATAATTAAAAATACTTTTCTCTCTGTGGAAAATTGAATAATTCAGTCCTATGGAATTTCTCAACATGAATGCCCATTCATAAGTCTTGTATCATGAGATTTATGTGGCTTGTGTCGGCTTGTTTTTCTCCACAGGTCTCGTCAGAACCCAGGAAAGATACGGCATAAACGGCAAGCTCTGCAAGACATGGCCCGGCCTTTGAAACAGTGGCTCTACAAACACCGGGACAATCCGTACCCCACTAAAACAGAGAAAATCCTTCTCGCGCTTGGCTCACAAATGACACTTGTGCAGGTACAGTAAGTTCATTTTCCACAACTTTTCCATTCACGTGTTACCAAGAGCTCCTAGTTCTTCACAGAAGGGTTATTAAAATGACAGTTTTCTTTTACACAGATGAAAATGCATGTGTTCATTCCAAACACAAGTTGCGACCAACTCACATTTATTCTAGTGAACGTTTTCTTTTTTTAATGTTTAGCCAGTATATCTAAAAATGCAGAGACATTCTAGCCTGTGTTTAACTTTTCACATATGTGCTTTCCAGTCCGTGCTGAGCGTTGGTTTGTGTGTACACATCTGTCTCAGTCTGTGTCTCTGTATATAAATGAAGCATAAACATGTTCTCTAAATTTGTTAAGAATTGGCCCAGCCTGAAGATGCTATTCTGGATGACCCTACACATTTAATCTGGATCTAATATTCATGAAAAGGACCCATTTGTGAGCAGAGTGCACTGCAATATGTGGAAAAAAGACTTATAAACACGAAACCTATGCTCAATTTCAGTGAATAAATCATTTTAGGTGACTGAACAAATCTTGAACATCCCCAAACCTGTACCTGAGATAGATACACCTGGATTTTTCTCATTGCTGGAGTACTTTGCTACCACGTGCTATTCTACTCAATGCTTCCTTCACAAACTGGCCTCCGTTGACCTGTTTAAAGTGAAAAATATGGCTTTTGCTCTTTGATAACTTTATATAAAGCAGAGTTCAGGAAACTCAGGGCTAGAATAACATTTTTAATATGCACAATGCCTGACATATGTGGCTTGAAGTGTATCAGGCACAAAAAACTTTTCCTAGTATAACATCTAATGGTCTCTGGTCTCTGTGAAATGGAGAAGGCTGGGATATATATTGTTTTTATTGCAAAAAGACAGACATCAGGCAGAGGAAAAGAAATATTATTAGGTGCGAGTGGCAGAGGCCAGAATAAGCACCCAGGTCATCGTCGTCTCAGTTGAAGAAGACTTAATGTAATGTTACGTTCACACAGTGTTCCTGGGATATCTGCGTGTGGCGTTAATAGTTTTCATAGTGTTCTGATAAATAAAGCAGTCTCTGGGTCTGTTAGTCCAAAAACACATCTAGGAATGGAAGCCAATAGGAGAGGAAAAACTGAATCAATAAAAGGTACAGGTTAAACCGATCTTTTGTGTCTTTTTTAAGCTAATTCCTTGGTCAGATTCCAACCATTCCAACACACTCCCTCTTTTCTCAGGTGTCTAACTGGTTTGCAAATGCTCGACGACGGCTGAAGAACACAGTTAGGCAGCCTGATTTGAGTTGGGCCCTTAGGATCAAACTCTACAACAAATACGTCCAGGGCAATGCGGAAAGACTGAGCGTCAGCAGCCATGACTCCTGCTCTGATGGTACGACACTCTCTCATGCTCGCACACACAATCACACATGTAAAAACAACTGAGCCTAATTATACATACAGTCCTTATGGAGACGCACCGAAAACACATACACAGAAGTGCCGAGGCTGAATGTGACACTGAAACCAAGGATATTTAATATTGAACAGTGTTGGGGCCCAAATATAAAGTTTAACAATCTGTCATAGAAAAAACTCATATTGATGAACTACTAATGAGAAACTTGGAGGGAACGTGTCACCTCCAGTGTTTGTGATGAGTATAAGTGAGAGTGATTTCACCAAGTAAGAACAACATTCCAATCAACCAATCAGGAATAAAGGAAGAACTTTTCAGGGAATATCTATTTTAGGCTTACGATCAGGGTTAGGTGCTTCTACACCCTTGTTAATCAGCTATCATTCTCACTGATTTTAGGAATAAATTATGGGTAGGTTTATGTTTAGGTGTAGGGATTGGGTTTAGTCTATATTTTTGGACAGTAATGTTGATCCAGGATCAACAAAAGAAGTCTTACTTGGTAAAATCACAACAACCGGTGATTATAGTCCTAGATGAGACGCAAACATTAGAGGGATAGTTCACCCAAAAATAAAAATCCGTTCATTTCATTCCAACATGTTATGATTTTGTTCCTTCTATCAAACACCAAAGAGGAAGTCTTAGAAATGTCTCTAAAAATGTTTGTTTGTTTTTTGTCTATACAATAAAAGGCAGTGGGGTCTAATGTTGGTTTGGACTCCACTTTCTTTTATTGGATGGACAAAAACAGTTGCAACATTCTTCAAAATATCTCATTTTGTGTTCATCAGAAGAAAGTGGGTGAAAGTGGGTTAATCACCATTGAGGGTGATTCAATTATGAAATGATTTACATTTTTTGGGATGAACTATTTCACCAATATAAAGTTTAACAGTTGGTCGTTGAAAAAAAAAAAACGCTTGTGGATCAAGCACTGAACAAATTTGGGGCAAAGATTGTCAGGCCCAATGTTTGTATGTTGTATGGAACCTAAAGGAATAGTTCACCCAAAAATTAGAAACCTGTCATGATTTACTTACCTCTATGACTTTCTTTCATCTGTCAGAACACAAAAAAACATGTTGTGGGTTTTTTGGTCAATACAATAAAAATTAATGGGGTCAAATATTGTTCTGGACCCAACTGTCTTTCATTGCATGGACAAAAACATTAAACAATTCTTCAAAGTATCTTCTTTCTCAAGTCAGTTTCTGATTCAGTAGCACTTGAGAGTTTCAGTTGATGATTATCTAGGTTTTACTGAAGACATACAGTACAAGACAAAAGGTGCCCTGCTGAAAACAAGGACAATCAAGAGATACTATTAATACCAGTAATGATACATTTTTTATTCTTTTTTTATTCTGCCTTTTCCTCACAAAAGGAAGGTGCATACTTTTAAGAAGGTGCATATGTAGTAAGACATGTACAACGTGTTGGACAAATATTGCAATAAACACTTTTCATCACTGTTTAAGTGTACATACACCGTGCAAGTAATATGGCTCTTTAAAATAAAAAAAGCTCAAACAAATTCATCTATCCTTGTGCTAAATTTATGTGGTATAAGGTGTTTTGGTATTTATAAGAAACTGGGGTTTTATTCAGCATGTAGCTGAAACAGACCAGACAAGACACTTAAATGCGAATGTTTTATTACAATGCAGGCAGTGCAACACTCATTCCAAACATTTTTATAGCATCGTATAGCAGCCGAGCCATAAATCAGGTTCGGATATGTTGAGTGCAGCACTAGTGTGTGCGTCCTCCTCTGTGTTTAAGTTAACTGGACAGACGCGTAGGCTTCCAGACAGTCATGCAGGCTGTGATTAACACGCCACAACGGGGCGTCAGGACTCAACCACAAACACTCACACACAATCCTGCGCTTACATGCACAAACACAAAAACATCCTAGGTAACTATCTGAAGTTCTCTCTTTGCCTTCTCTCTTTCTCTCTCTAATTCTCATGCTAAGGTGTTACAGCTGAAGGGATGTTGCTGGCTGTCTGATGGACTGCATGTTTGTTGGCCACATGGCTCAGCATAAGTATCCATACACATCCCTCTGTGCTTCACAGTGACCTCCAAACACACACACTGTATACAGTGCCTTGATTAGATGTCTTGGATGAGGACACACACTCTGTGGTTAAAAGAGGAATGTCCAGTCTGAATGTCCTCTCAAATCTGTCTCATCCTACAAATACCTTCCTTCTTTTCTTACACTGAAAATGTCTCTACATTCTTGTATTAGCTCTTAATCAGAGCACACATAGAGAAAAGCATAGAACGATTATATTGTCATGGTTGAGTAGGTAATTCACATAAAACAAAATGCAATATTGTGTAATTTAAATGACAATTAAGCTCTTTCTATATAATAAATTATATATAAAGAAATGAGGGGAGAACTGTTTAGATGTTGGGGTTGATTTTGTGACGTGTATTCTGTGAGATTCAACAAAATAAAAGAATAATATTTAAAAAAGTAGAACATCATATAATATCATACAAGACGTTTACTATGCATATGAAATGTCTAGCTGCTTAGAGGGAACATATTCTTGTACAGATGTTTCATCAGGTCTGTCGTTCTTCAGAAGATCCGAGCTTCAGACACACTCTTCACACATTTGAGTCAAGATTGAGCCTTGCAGTGAAATCCTAGCTCACTTAGGAGGCATTCACTCACGCAATCCTAACCCTGTATCCTAGGAAATATTGCATTTGTGTGAACTCCAGTGTTTACCTTTGTTTCCTACATTATGGAATGGTTGTCAAGGTAGTATACAATGCAGGTGCACTTAAACAATCTTTTTGTTTTTCTTGTTTAAATGTTGACTTTTAGTGAGCAATGTGTCTTTGCTACACTGAAAAAAAAAAGTAAATTGGGCCATTGACCTTCAGTAAATCCAAATAAACAAGGAATCCACATACCTAGTTAAAAATGAAATTGGTGATTCACAGGAACATGAGAATTTAAGTCAGTGATTAAACAGTATAGAGTTGACTTAAGACATACATGTGGGAATATGTGTGCTGAAGACCACAAGGACAAGTCAAGAGAAAAATAACAGTGGTGCAATTACAAATTTTAATTGTTCTAATTTTATTCTGCAACAAAAGTATTAACTTCCTTGGAATTGTGACATTAGTTGCAAAGTCAACAGGGAGGAAATAGTTTGGACCATCCCTTCTGTTGTATTACAAACAACATTAATACCCCTTATAGTTTTCTTTCAAAAATGAACAAAGTCTCACGAATCATCCAGTAATAAAACATGTTTATTTATGTTCTTTAATGAATCACTGATGGGACTAAAGGTGGCTGAGCAAATAATAAAAATTTTACAGAATGATCAACTGAACACACTTTCTCTAAGGCTGTGATATAACATTGAGAACATTTATACTTTTACTGGTTTTGTTACCAAAGAGCAGAATAAAATCAGACGATTTATCACTTGAAGTTCTACAAAAGTTGCAGTTGGGAGGCTTGTGTTTCAAGGACTGTAATCCAGTCGAGAGTTTTCAGTGTGCTGGAGGCGTCATGCAGAAGAGAAGGGTGATTAAATGAAAACGTGACCTTGTCTCTCCCTGCTGAGATGGTGTAAAGGGCAGGAGATGAAAATATTGACTTTTTTTTGTTCAGTTCCTTTTCTTGTGCATACGTCTTCTCAAATGAGTGTATTAATATATTTGTATGTATTCTGCATCTCATCCAGATGGTGACCCAGCAGCTCGGGCCCAGGTCGGGGAGTTCAGTAAGCCAATGTACCAGAGCGTCATCAAGAAGGAAGGTGGTGCTGTGGGTGCTGGTCTTCGAACCGCTGCAGACGCCTCATTGTCTGATGACTATGTGTCACCGCCCAAATACAAGAGCAGTCTGTTGCACCGTTACCTTAATGACTCACTCCGTCATGTGATGGTTGCCAACGGCGTAATGGATGCAAGGAGGAGGAACCACTCAGGCTCTTTCAGCTCTAATGAGTATGATGAAGACCTGCTGTCACCATCTTCTTCTGAAGCAGAGGCCAACTTTATCTACAGACATGGTGAGCTGCTGCCAGTCTTACATTCTTTCCTTGTTTGTGTGTCTCTCTCTCTCTCTCTTTGTGAGGAGGAAGGACATCTTGAAGCTGTTTCTTCAGCCCGGTATCAGCTGTGTTTTGGTCTTTGGCTTCTTGTTCTACAACAAGGAGAGTCACAGAGGGGTCATATGTTTTCTCAATTCTCTATTCTACACATACTCATAGTTGTATAAATCATTTTATTTCGACAAGACATTTGTAAACCTTTTTAATAGTATGAAAATGCTAGTAAGTTAAAAATATTGCAGTTCAAAGAATGTGTGCTTTTTATATTAAGCTTTGTACATTTGATGAAACGTTTAAGGTCATGGAAGTTCAGATTTGAAGTTGCAATGAAACAGCACATTCTGTACTGTAAACATAATTTATCCTGGTTGAGGAAGTATTTCTTTAGTCAATCAGGCAATTATTTTATCTTTTCAATCTTCATTGTCTCATCTTGTTATGTTTTTCGATATTGCAACTTTTTCTCTCGACACTTTTGAGTTCATGTCCAACATCCACAACTAAGAAACAAGAAGTTTTTAATCAAAAGAGAGTTCATCAGGGAAAGAGATGTTTGTGTGTTATTGCAATTGTGGAAATGTGTGTTTTTGTGTGTGTGTGTGTGTGTGTGTGTGTGTGTGCATGCGTGCATGTATAACTTGAAGTGATCCAAACTCTGACCTAAAGAATTTTCTCTTTAAGTCTTTTCTATTGTGTATCTAACGTTTTACCTCATGGTAACGTAGTCACTACAGAAAGTCCAAATGTCTCTTTAGGTCTTTCAGCTTTTAAGAAGTTCTTAAAACAACTTATGAAAACACATATATATATACAGTATATGCTTTTGAACTTTCCACAAAAATATTAAGCAGCACAACTGTTTTCAACATTGATAATAAAACGATTTTCTAGAGCACCAAATCAGTATATTAGAATGATTTCTGAAGGATCATATGACACTGAACACTGAAGTAATGGCTGCTGAAAATCCAGCTTACCATCACAGGAAGAAATGACATTTTACAGAATTTAACAGTAGTTTTGATCAAATAAATGCAGCCTTGGTGAGGATTAAAAAACATGACAAAATCTTACTAACCCCAAACTTTTGAACTCTTGTGTACTTGTATTATTTGGAAAATAAACCGCTTTAGTTTAATAAGAACCATTTTCGGCCATTTTCTCCCAATTTCTTCACTGCAGCTGCTTGAAAATGACTTTATCCACTTCCTAGAGCTTTCACCTAACCCAGGATTTCTCATCTACACCAAAAAAAAAGGCAAGCTCTTCCAAAGTTTAGACCTCTCTAACTCTGTTTAAGGTCAGCGTTGGTTCAGGGTCTCTCAGTAGTGAGCGTTTGCAGTCCTCACAGTGAGCTTCGTTTGCTTCCATGTGCTGTTTAAGTCCTCCAGGTGTTTGTGATGTTATCGCAAAACTTTTAGACATTCCAAAATGACAAATATGTTTCAGGAGAGTTCTAGCAATTATTTAAGCCCAGTTCATCATCATCTGGAAGAGTGTCAGCCTCTATTGATCATTTGTAGGAATTCATGTGAGATACTGTGTCTGCGACCAAGGCCTTCGAGCGCTTCTTCAAGAAAGAGTTTCTTCAGGTCAGATCGATATGTCTTTGTCCTGACAGAATTCAAAACTGATAACACTGCTTGCTCTTTACTTCTTCGCTTATTTCAAGCCTTGGGGATCTCACCATGCAGTCTCTGTTTCACTTTGTTTCTCATTTCATTTTGCCATTTCTTACTGACAAACATGGTTTGCATTACCTCTGGGCTGAGGAACAGAACGCTGGAATTCTCTTCAAACCCAAATGCTGCTTCTAACTATTTTCTGGACCGGTGTTTAAACTCCCTGTGCTCTATATGACGCAAGGCTGCTTATGTAGACACCTGCTGAGATAGACAGAGGGAAAGAGTTTTGGTGTATTTTGTTGCTTATTTCAGCTTGAATCAGTTCTTCCAAAACACTAGAATATTTATGAGCTATGCGGTTTTCCTCGTCTTTCATGGTAAATACCATTTCTTGGCTAAGGATTCACGTGGCTTTATCAGGTAGATGAAGTTTCTTTTTGTCAGTTTGCAGATAAGAATTTGCCAGATGAAAAGTTTAACACATGATCACACACAGCAACATTTGCGCAACAACAAATAAGGGATCAATCCGAACAAAATACAGTGAACTCTGAATTAAACTGATATTGAATGTGTCATTCAGTCCTGTTGCTGGTTAAAATGGGTTTGTAGCGAAAGATTTCACTTTCTCTAGCATATGCTTGTTAGGTAATTTTTAAAGCATGGCGGCTGATTTGAGCTGCTCCTTAGTTGTTTTATAAACTGGTTTAAGCTGGTCATGTGCTGGTCCTAAACTGATCCTTAGCAACCTGCTCAGGACCAGCTTATAACCAGCTCAGGACCAGCTTAAACCAGCTTATAAAACAACTAAGGAGCAGCTCAAAACAGCCGCCATGCTTTAAAAATTACCTAACAAGCATATGCTGTTTTTATCAACAGGGCTGCTATTCTCTTTCCTTCCATTTTCTTTCTACATTCCAGAAAGTTTTCATACAAATATTCCTCAAGTTTCAGACTAATACTGTGTGAGGTTGAAATTTTAGATCTGTGGACTCTGTTTTCTTTTTTAAAGCAGCTGTCTGTCTTTCTCTGCACTGTGTTAGCCAAAGACGCTAATGTTTTAGCTCAGACATCTTTAAACCAAAGTGGCATCTCAGAATACACTGGTTTAATGTAGCTTAACGGAACAAATTGGATCTAAAGGAGCTCTCTCCTCCTTAATATCAATCCTCACTTGAAGTTTCACAGATCAGACGTGGCAAAGGAGCCGTCAGGCCATCAAAGCCTCCGATGGAAAACTAAAGAGGCTATTGTGTAAGAAAAATACGAAATAAAACGCAGTGGGAACCCTGATAGGAGTTTCACTGAAAACATTAAGTGAGAGAATTCCAGGGTACATGCCAGGGATTGTATGTCAAATTGCACTTTAATGGGATATTTAATGGCAGGAATCTCACTCAGTGTGTTCCCTGCATGCGTGATACAGGGTTTAGGGCTGTCCTGTATGATATAGATCACTATGTCACATTGTCGGAGTGGATGGTAGCTTGCAGTAAAGTGAGAGCATGCAGGAAAATTTTTCTCAAAACTTTGTCTAACGCTTTAGAAGTATTTTCACAGGTTGGATCAGGGCCTGGTTAAAAGTAAAAGGGCATCACATTGGACATAAACTGGCTGCTGCACCATTTATTCTAGATTGACATGTTATTTGTCCTCATATTGCTTTCAGCAGGATCCTTGTGATCCAGTTATTATGTGTCATTTGAGGAGTTTATGAATATATTATGATATTATGCTTCAGTGAATGAGATAAAAGTGATATATATCTCAATACTGGTGCCAATTACACCCGTTCAAAAAGTTTCGAGTTAGCAATAATTTTTTTCATCTTTATTTAATTCATTTTGAAAGAAATTAACACTTTTATTCAAATGAATGCATCAAAATTGACAGTGAAAACTTTACATTTTTAAAAAGTTTTACATTTCAGTTCTCCGTTGTTAAGAATTCTTCTTCATTGCCCAGAAATACAGTATAGAATATAAAGAAGATTTCGTTATATGCGACATTTTTGGTAAGGTTTTCTTTTTCCAATCTATCTTTTTGCTATGATTTAGTATGTTAGCTGTGCACTGTGGGACATATTTCTTCACAGAACCAAGAATGTCACCTGTGTTTTACAACATGAAAAGACCTTATTTTTCAAGGTCAGTGGACGTTAAATATATTAAATGAAAACAGAAAGGCTTGACAAGGCCACCGGGGCTCATAGGTGCCAGTCCCTCATAAGAGTCATGCAAACTTATTGGACTGAAGCCACCAAAAGAAAATGCTTTAAAAGTCGTTGTCCAAGAAAAGTACAGTCTCCTCAACTCAGAAACATTAGAGCAGATTTCAGGCCGGCCTCACCACAATCAAAGGCAGGTGGGCAATTCATTCAAGCCTAAACATGCAACAGAGTGGGAGCACGTAAATTCAGGCATTATTAATGTGCAGGGCCTGCTGTTCATCTGATGACTGACAGCCCACTGTGTGTACAGCTGGAAATACACAGCACACTTTTATTGCTGTTTGTGCACAGTCGGACTACACATCCAACCACATACAGTACATAAAAACAGTGAGAGAAAGAGAGACTTTCAAGCTTTTTAATGGCTTTAGACTCTCGAAGCAAAACAGGCTTTGGCTAACATATTTTAGCATTGTTTGACAGTGACATACAGTGCAGGGGAAGGATGTGTAATTAAGAAAAACAGCCTGGCAGGGATATGGCATTTAAAGAGTACATGCTGAACTGCCTGATTTATGGTATCTGGCTGCTTACTGACCACAGAGCCACAGGACAATGACTGATCCAGCTCTACTATGCACATCTCAAATGGCAGAAAATGTTTATGAAAACATCTTGATTTAATTTCGATCTTCAAAACTGTAATATTAAGCTTCACCATTAGATTTTATGTTGTTTTAGTGCATGTTCAGAAAAAAGTTGTTACTTTTAAAGGTACCCTTTAAAAAAAAGGAACTAATGTGACACTACAGTTTTTCTTAATTGCTAAAAAACTAAACCCCAATCTCTTTACCATATTCTCACTAGCTTAACCTATTTGTTGAATAAAGCACTCTTTCTGCAAAACCTTAAACATGTTCAGGCAGTTAGGCTCTATATGCAAATCTCATGCACTCTTTTTGCAAAACTCTAAACACATTCTCATTCACTTAAACACTTATTAGACCGTGATGCATTTGTGCTGCAAAATGTTAAACACAGGCCACAAAAGTTAAACACAACTAAAGCACAGTTGTCATCGTTTACACACAACGATTCACAATTGTTCACACTTGTTTCTAATGATGTGATCAAACCAAATGTACAAAATATGAGCCATTGGTTCAGAGTGCTTAAGTGACACAGGTGACTGAATGATGATACGAACAATAGATGGAAACAGTCTGAGAAGAAGAGGAGGATGAGGAGGAAGAGGATGAGGAGAGAAAGAGCAAAGTTTAGAGAGAGTTATCAAGGCTGGATCTGTCAGACCAGAGGGTTTTTTCTCTTTGTCTAGAAAAAAAAGTCATTACTTGTGATGTGGATGAAGTCCTCAGGCCGGACTCAAGCACAAAGACATGATGCTGAGACAGAATGAATCTCTCATTGACCCTGGTTTTACAATTGTACAGCTTAAAGCATTTGAGTGTACTGCAACAGGCTATTTTGCAGTTGGATTCAATATTCAGCACTATTTTTCCACTACATGCAGCTAAGGTGAATATATTGTAAAGGCCTACTGTAATTAATTTCAAATATACTTTTTTACAGAGTTGCAACATTGTTTTCTCAATACGATATACTTTTTTGTAATGTTCTGGATGCTGTGTTCTCTTTCTTTCTCTGTAGTGTCTAATGAATGCTCTGTAGTGTTTATTTTATTGACTCACTTGTGTGTGAGCTGAGAGCACAGTTTGAGTGCAAGTGAAAAGGTTTTGCAGTGACTGCTTGATTTTGATGGAAGAGTCAGAGGTTTCTTGAATTTATTTTGAGTATTTGGATTTGTGTTTAAGGTTTTGTGCAAATGATTAATGGTTTTAAGAAATGTGTTTTAGCAATTTAGAAAAACTCTAATATGCACTCTTTATGTGCAAAGTTTTAGCTTTTGAAAGGATATTGACCCAGTGACAGCTTTTGTACCTTTATTTTATTTTATTTTATTTTAGAGTGTAGTAAAAATTCTCATACACACTTGTGAATATGTGTAGTTGAGGTAGAAAATGCACAAGGCCTTTTTTATCTGCACTAAAACCATTTATTGAAATATAAATTAATTTATAATGTATATATTTTAGGTCCTGTATAATATAATATAATATAATATAATATAATATAATATAATATAATATAATATAATATAATATAATATAATATAATATAATTAGCAAAATGTTATTTAAACAGTTTTACATAGACTATAATATGTCACATCACAGGACTAGTCAACTTCCCAAAAGTATTTCATGTCAGATAACCATATGCACTATTATGCATATTTCCTTTTCTTGAAGACGTTTTCTCCATTCTCCACTCCATCCCTCACAAAACAGGGAGGGACGTCTGAACAATCCTTAAGAAAGAGGAGGCTGAGGCTAAGATTTACCTCAGACTCTAGGTTACAGTTGTAAGTATGGAGTCTCATCATCCATCACCAGAGGGAGAGAGGAGAGGATGTTGAGAGAAGTGAAAGGTGGAGAAAAGAGAGAAGGGAGGAAGGGAGTAGGAAAGGAAGAAAGGGGAGATGAGAGATGAGCTGAAATTTGGAAGATGAAAGCTGAAGTATCATGAAAGAGACTTAATTAACTTAACTTAGTGAATAATGCACAATTAAACCTACATAAAAACAGAGATGAGAAAATATGTAACTTCTCTTTTTATAATGAGAGATATAAACAGAGACCTAGACAAGCATCTACATGTGACTGTACTCATTATACCAAGGCATTGTACTCATAATACTAATTTTTGGTAACAATAAACAATAGTATTTTCATGGCTTTTATACATTTATTATAACATTTTTACAGTGTAATACATAATTATAATAAATAATCATTATAAAAATTATAATTAATTTTTAATTAGTATTTTTATTAGAAATTCTTAGTATTCTCAATAGGTTTATGATAGGATATTGGAGAGCAAGTAAGCATTTTCTTAGTAGCATGAATAAATGTCTTGCTTTATTACAGCATTCTCTATGTACCCAGACACGGTTTGATAAGTTTTCATCCATCTTTTATAATTTAGTTTTTGGAGCCATTTGTAAATTGAAAAAGATTCATTTCAAAACTCGTTCCAAAAACTGAGTTCTAAGTCTCTCGGCACAGTTCTGTGTATAAACTGTCCTGAAGCTCTAGAGCAATATATCATGATGAATTGCAAATAGTCCGAGGCACACTTGAAAAGTGAGTGTGTGTGGATTGTGGTGACTTGTGTGGAGGAGAGGTGTAAATAGACACACACTGCTTTGGCTGCTTACATGTGAGAATAGATAGCAGACAGGAGGAAAGAAACAGTGAATGAATGGGAGGCTATTAGACGAGTGTGGAGAACCTAATGGCTTTAAACTGAGAGACTCTGACAGTTGGAGCATCAGAAATAGCACAGCAGGGCCTATGCATATGTCTAACTTGGAAAGTAAAGTTTTTGTGGCAAGGGGGAAAATAAAAAGAGGCATTTTCACAAGAATAGTTTAACAAATGAAAATAAAAATCAAAGAGTTTATGGTAAAAAGAAAGAATGTGCGTGTGAGCGAACCTTGAGGAACATCATTTTACTGTGTAATTTTGAATCAAGTCTGCAATCATTATTTAGTTCAGAAAACACTTTCAAACATTGTTATATTATATTCAATCATTGTTTTTTTTCCGAGGTTGTGGTCGAAAGCAATTCTGTTTTCATCTCTGGGCAGAATTAACTTGCAAAGAAACATACAAACTTGTAATATGAGATCAAAACAAGCTTTTCCATTCTGCAAAACCATTTGTAATGATTCCAAAGTTTTTTGCTTTTAATTGTTTTTTTCCATTTTGGAATGACACTAAAGCTGAAGCGAAATTGAATTTTATTGGAGCTGAAAAAGGTTTGTGATGAGTTCTAGTTGGAGACTTATCTACGTCTGATAGCACTTTAGGCAAATGCTTTCAGCATGAGCTTCTCTCCTTCTCTTTGTCCTTCATTCTCTTTTCCTGAGATACGTCAGAGTGTAGATACTGTCTTGTAATACCTCAGTGGTGTGCTATGTCCTCTAGCTAGTGTGTTTGAAGTCTGTTTGTGGGACTTTCATAGGTACTGATAGGGTGAGAGATCAGAATCATTTGTCCAGCCATTAGCGAATAGCAAATCCACTCGTCCGTGTCCAGAACAGGAAGCCAATGGATGACCTCTAAGTGTAAAATGGTCAAGACGAAAATATATATGTTAACAATAAGTTCTTTTCCCCAGAGAATTTCCTTGATCATGAACAGACCAGTCAAAAAACACATAAGCACACATACTGTAAAACAAAGTGCAACCAAATAAAGAAAGTCATGTAGGTTTGGAGAATAACATTTTTATATCTCTTTAAGAGTTTTAGTAATTGCACCCCATAATTACTGCTAACTATTCAAAATCACACAGCATTTCATCCATTTATGTTAAATACTGAAATGAACCAATTTTCAATGTGAAAAATTACTCCTGTTAATTGTGAAATCTATTTACTATGAAAATAGCTGTAAAACAATACATATATCATATCATTGCACCATAAACACTGCATTTAATAACTGTCATGTTCCTATGATAGATTAAATACAGCTCTGTACTGTACTGTATTCTGTATTTTAAAAGCAGTGTCTGTGAAAAAACTCAACCTATAATCCATCACTACAGCCTAAAGTAGCATATTATTAAATATAATGTGTGTTACATAACACAATAAAACAAAAAAATATTTTACTACAGGAGCAAATTTACACCCCATTTAAAACATCTGGGACATATGCGTTGCCCCATATAGACTCATGAGTAAAAAAAATCAAACACAACACAACTGTAGCTGTTTAACTTTACAACAGAAACACTGTTTTTACAAAAAAGCAAAACAGAAAGATTAATTTGATATCAAAACTAAAATTTCAGTAATGCTCTCGAATCGCTATCGCAGTACTTTGATGTGATACACAGAACGGTCTGTGCAATTTTGCTTCATGTCAAACACCTATTGTGTTTTGTTAAGAGATGAACAACAGCTCTTCTTTGACTTTATAGGTATAGGTAATATTTTAGTTTACACAACATTGCAAAATCAGACAAAATTGTGTCCACAGTAATAACCTATTATTATTTAAATGATGTAAATAAATATCACAACCTTGACAGAAATGTAGTGGAGTGAAAAGCACAATATTTCTCTTTCAAATGTAGTGAAGTTAAAGTCATACGTATCTGGAAAAATTAAAGGACAGATACTCAATAAGTGTACTTAAGTACAGTAATCAAGTATTGTGCTTTGTAACTGTCCTCCTCCGACTCTGACCGGTAAATACAAAATAAGTGGAAGATGTTGAGGCCGTAAGTGTCATTGGTGGTGGCTGTTTTATTTTGGCCATGATCGGATTTTCATTTTTTATCATCTGCTGTACAGGTACACAGAAATCCTACAAATATTAAATAAAATCTGTCTAAGATGAATCTTACTGTTAATGAGTTGCCATGTGTCCATGAGGCTGTAATGGGATTTTCAGTTGGTCTCTCTCTTGCTTAGCCTGTTTACCCCAATACAGTATTGCCACTGTTTGGTTGTTTCCTTCAGCTCGCCAGTCAAATCCACAGCCCAGAATATGTCAGCACCCTCGACGCAGTTTGATCCATCACAGATTAATGTGCTGTGATTCAAAGGCCGAGGAAAGGAAGTCCAACAGTGTCCAGACTGATGTGTTTTTCACCACAGAGAGTTTTAAAATAATACGAGAAAATGTCATGTGCGAAGAATCACTACCATTCTTCATTCCTCTGTTGGGCCTCATGCCTCTTCCAACCACCCTGACCCCGAAACAGAGGATATCATGGATATTTATAGTGCAGCGATTGCTGATAAACGTAAATGGAATGGAGAGAATGGAAGAACGGAGTCAGTAGTAGGGCTGCTGTTTAAAGATGGCCATTACAGTGAATGAAACCTCAACCAAAAGTATGAACTGGGAAGGCAATGGGAAAACAAGCACCATGGCATTAGGTTTAAGAAAAATGGTGAACGTCAGAGACGAGCTGAAGAGATTAACAGAACAGAAATGATCACAGGAAACAGTCAGAAAAATGGAAGCAAACCAAAAGACAAACTCAGACGGTTTATCTAGAGAGTGACCAGAAGAGACAGAAAGAGAGCGAGACGAGAGATAGAGTGGATGTTGAACTGGGGAGGAGGAGGCTGCTAGTGAGGGTAGAGCTGGCAGAGCAGAGACGACACATGTGCCAGCTTCATTTTAACTTCATTCACAGGCCTTCAGTGACATTATTAAAGAACAACGTTCATTTTTCTCAAGCACACATTGGACGCCCAGAATAAAAATCAGACACCAAGAACTGATGATGTCTGTCTGCTTTGGACAGAACCAATTTTCCTACCCTTTATTTGAAAGCTGTGAAAGTGTGACTGATATTTTATAACCCAGTAAAAGCAGGCAGAGATTATGGTTTGAGAAAATAGTGCAGACTTCTCTAATTTCTTCGGTTAATGCATTCTAAATGTGCCAAATTAATCGTCTGTTACGTTCACTAATTTTAGCAGGTTATCTTGTTGAACTATAACCACTTCTCTTTGTTCTACATGCTGGGATGTTTCTTGACAACTAGAAGCGATACGTGCCACTCGCAGCTACCACAGATTGACATTGACATTTTTTCCATTCTCGTCTGTATGGCTCTGTAGCCAAAAAGGCATGACATCTTGCCCAGAATCCATTTGTCACTTCTCTTCATGCAGCTGATAGATGGATGATCAAAAGAACGAATGAACGGATGGATAGAGGTATATTTCCAGCCTCAGTCTGCTCTGACATGCCAACCATGATGCCATTCTGTCTCAGCTGTGAATGCTCATTGAGAGTTTGCACGGAAACAGACCTGTCTGCAATATTTTACTTAATCATCCATTCAGTCCAACATTTAAAGTTTTTACTCTAAATTCACATGTACGAGTCATTAGCAACCCTTGAATTCAAGTTTCATTCTTCTAGCAAACTTCTGCAATCCAGAAATGGAAAGATCAACTTGTTCTCTGTGTTAGTCAATGAGAATGTTTTCTCTCTTAAACAAACAAGCAAAGAAAAAAAAAAAAAAACTTTCAAGAATGTCTACTTTTGTGTTACACGGAGGAAACAAAGTCATATACAGTATGTTTTAAATGACATGAGGGTAAGTAAATGATGAGAATTCTTTGGTAAATCATTCCTTTAAACAGACACATCCACACACATAAAACACCGGATGATTAAAATCCACTAATACACAAAACTCCAAGCAATAATCTCAAACCCCTGCTCGTCTTTAAAGCAGAAATGATACTAGACCTTGCAGCCAATCTGTTAAATTGTTATCAGGCCAGTCCTCTCACCCTGAACTTTCAGTACTCAGTAATCGCAACTATCTGGTAGAGATTACTCTCTTAAATCATTGTCCAATGTTGTTTTGGATGAAAATTGGCTTTCATTATTTGAATAAAAACAATAGAAACATTCCTCAAAATATCTGCATTATTAATAAGAAAGAAAGTCATACAGGTGTAAATGATGTGAAGTGAGTAAAAAATATATTGTTTAGCCATGAAACTCTAGCAGAGGTGGATAGATGCAGGCTGATAGGTTCTTTACTGGACATTTAGTCTGCTAGCAATCACATAACTTACTACAAAGCACAAGCTGACTGGTTTTTGCTGAAGCAAACAAGCCAGTGAGCTTCAGTCTTCACTGCAAGACTGAGAAACTCTCCACCTCCCCCAGCTCCACCTGTCTAGACCTGCTATACCTATTCATGCAGCACCAGCATATCTTACATTGTCATAGCAGCCACAGCGTACAATGCAATTCAAGTTTGCTAAGACCAAATAAATTAAAATGGTCTTATCCGTTAACATTCTGTTATTTGTCTGAGTAATTGAAAGCAGTTATTGATTTGTGAAGCAGTATGTAGGGTACAGTAACCATGCATCTGCTGCAAGTGTTTGCTGGTCTGAAATCTCCCAGTACCTGGTAGAGAAATAGATGTTTTTAGAACTTCTTTCTCTTCCCATTTTCTCTTTAACAGCATTTTTATGGAGTATCACACAAGTCCCCCAACTCACAACTAACAGAGCCATTTCAAAACAGACCCATTCAGTTGCAAAGAACGCTGAAAAAACCGATAAAAGCACCAGAAAAAATAGTAACATTTTGATTTATAGAGGATTTCTAATTTTGTTGGCACAGCCGTTGTTTTAAAAAATCTTAGTTTTAGATGTTTTAGGCAGCAGCATTTGGAAATTGTAGTGGGTCTGCATCCAGTTTTCAGCAAGAGTTTCCCTGGGGGAGAGAGCGGAGTCACTGTCTGCTCCCAAACGAGGGTCGCTTAAAGACACAATATGTAATATTGTTTTTATTCAAATATCCCCAAAACACTAGAAAGGTGTTATTTATTTTGCAGACTTGTGTACTTACATTATCCCAAGTGTTTCGAAGACTATTTAAATCCAGAGAAATAAGCTATTTTAACTAGTGACACAGACCGTGTCCATAGTGTTATTGTGTCGCCTGCCAATAACATCATAACCCCTCAAGTTTTGTTTGGCAGAAAACATATAGAAACAAGAAAGATGCTTTAATATGTTGTGTGTTTTAATAGATCGGTGATGACTGCGCAGAATAGCATTATAACAGAACTTTAAACATATATACTATGATAAAACAGAGCTTCTTTTTTTCCCACATGCGCACTATCGGAAGGATTTGGAAGCGGTCGACTGTGGCATAATAAAAGCTCTGCTGCTTTCGAGATGTAGTGTATGTAGTTTATGTAGTGAGGAGCGGGAGAATGCTGTTACCTTTATTTGTTATGCTAGTGGTTGTCAGTAGAAACCAGTCGTTCAACTTGCAAGAGAGTAAACTGAGCTACTATCACTGCAGTAATAATGTCAGACAAAAGCAGCAGCGCTATCACACATCTGAATGGCGTCCAAATCAAATTCATTTACAGTCCTGGAACTGGCATTTTTAGGAATCCAAAACTGGATTTTCACAGTAGCGGTTTTAGTGCCGTCTATTTTGATTGTATTTATCATCATACCGTTGATAAATGAACTTTTCCAAGACAGTTACGAGACTGAGAAAAGATCAAACTTGGAATAGCTGAATACTGGGGAGAAAAACAGTTGAATAATTTCAATGTTTTATGGCATGTGCAGCAAAAGGACTGAATACCTGCGTTTGACAAAAATAGATCTAGATGTGTTGTTTGTATCAAGTGCAAATCAAAAAGCCCTCTGAGAGCAAGAGCTTATTTACAATACAGAACATACAACCACAACAACCAAATCCTGTGAATACGAAGAGAAAAGTGATACATCAGCAGCACAGCGAACCCGACACAAATATACAGTCTATAAGAAAAGAAAAGATATTACATATTGTGACAGAAACATTAATGGGTCTTTCGAAATCAAACTCGGACTGGATGAATTAAGGTGCGTTTTCCCAGCGGAGAATCTCTAATCGTCTCTAATCTAACTCTAATCTTCACGTTTCACAGTCACACACTCCGGTTTGGTTAACTGAACCCCAAACACATCTGTGAGTTTATTCTGACTAACACACTCATTCTCAGCCGTGTAAAACTATTGCTGAGCACAACAGGATATTTCCCAAACAGCCTCACAGCAGACTCGGGCAGTAATGGCCGCTGCTGGCCTTTCCTCAACACAGTTGCCATTCAGCGCACATGTGAACGTTTTTTTAAGAAAAAACAAGTTTAACACCAGAGCCGTCGGGGATGATTAGGTGCTGTTTGGCCCTGGCAGGTGTTCGGGCAGAGATCCAATGTCCGTTCCGGATCCAAGGGGTGTGTGTGAGCACAAGATTTGGGATGGGATGAGGTGAACGCATGCGAATCGCTGCCTCAGGGGAGAGAACCGAGACATCCGGAATAAAGGCGTGGGGTTTAACTCACCGAACAAACGCTAGCCTGGATCTGGATTTAGAGAATGATTCAGTGCCTGTAAATGTCATCCTGGATGAAAGTGTGAGGCCTGTTAAACCACAACTGTCATGTTTAGTAAGAGATCAGCCTGGCGTAATATCATTTTACAAGATTGCAGGGTTATGCATGCACATTAAGAGGAAAAACGAGACTCTGAATGCTGAAATCACTGGGGCCTGGGGATGTGCCTTGTTAAGTAGATGAAAGAGTTGGGTCTGGTTGATGAAATTGAAATGAAATATTCCTTTTGTGAATGTAATGAGTTATTTTTTTGTGCATTAAAATGAATATAAAATGGAATGTGCCACAACATTTCAAGAACTAAATATGCATTTGTGATACAGACAGATCCTTTTGTCACATATTAGGTGCCCCTTAAAAGAAATAAACTCGTAATTCTAATATTAACTCCAAATTGTGAGATATTAACCTGAGATTGCAAGAAATAGTCAGAATTGTGTGTTATAATCCTGGAATTCTAAGAAAGAAAGAAAATGGAAGATATAAAGTGGAATCGCAAGAAATGAAGTCAGAATTGTGAAATGAAAGTCGCAATTATCTCTTTTTTTATTGTTATTCTGTTGTAGAGACATCAACACAAAGGTGAGCCAATCGAGGGTCTATGGAAACATATGTTTTTAAAAACATATAATTTCAAAGTAAATCACTAAGATGTGTTTTTGGTTATATATAGAAAAAAAGGTTAATTTGTCAGTACTTTAAACCCTTGTGTAAAAAAGTGAGTGTGTGCGTGTGTGGTAGAGGAACCGGTGATTATCATTAAGTAATTAGCCTCAAGTGTGTTGCTGACCTCTGCATTTAACAAATAACACATTATCATAGTGCCAAGCATCTGGATAAGGAACATTCCACCAATCACGGAGTAAATGGAAACAAGTCTCGGTTACTGAAGCATCTCTCTCCATTCACACAAGTAGCACAGACCTACACATAAACAAGTCCTCCGAATGTTTACTTACAATCTAACTCTGACTTTTCCTGCCTGTCACATCTGCCAGCATTAAGATACAGTGTTTAGTTATTGACACTGGGTTTGTCCTGTGCTTTTATTTACAGAGACGGTGGAGCATGGATCAAATAAATCAGACAGGTGCGTATGACTGGAACTGGCATGCACAAAAAAATTGCTATTCATGTTATTTTAGATAGGTGTGTATGGCATAAGAATGACATTGAATACAGCTAGTGAGCATCTTTCAATAACAGGCCTTTTGTGTGTTAACAGAAGCATGAAGAAGGAGAAGGGACAGAGGAAAGACGAGACATACTGGAGGGAGATCAACGCGGCCATGGCCCTCACTAACCTGGCTCAGCCCAAGGACACGGCCACCGGCGCCACCACCAGCTGCATCATCCAGAAATCCTCACACATAGCTGAAATCAAGACTGTTAAAGTGCCCATCCTGCACAAATACTAACGCACACCAACACACGCAGAAGATCCCGCTCTTCTACTTTTGGAATTCAGTTGTTTTGAATATTGTTTATTACTTTGAGGTACTGATAAATAATACTTTTTTGGGGGGGGGGTCGTTTTTATTGTTATTATGAGTACGATGAAGTGCCCTGAAATGCAGCATTTGTATCGTTCACCGATTTGTGCATTTTTCCTTTGGGTCGCACAAGCTTTTTTTTGATAAGTGTTGATGAATTGTCAGTAACGGCAGTATTTCTGAACGAGACACTTTTGCAATGTTAACTTATTTGGTATTAATCAGAAATGTGTATTGTATCGCACCAAAGTGCCTTCATGCATCTCAAAGAGAGAATGTACAGTTCATGTCCTCTCTGAATGAAATAAATGGTTGACACGACAGGAGGAGTGTGTAATGCACTCTTCTCACAGCTTACAGGAGCTGATGACCTTAAAATGAAATCAGCACAAGTCACAAATGAACCTAAGGCCATTTCTGCATGTTTTGTCTTAAAATCTCAATCTGGCTGTGACTATGACATTATTTTGTCTCTAAAATGGAAAACTTCAACTGTCACCTGCGAACAATAGTAGTGTAGCTGAGAGATAAGTTCAGTCAGCCTATATCAAACTCCAGCTCTTCCTTACCAGATAACAAGCACAGCTCTCCAAACTTTAACAAGGTTCTCTTAAAGTTATGAACAAATGTACTTCCAGTAATGTTAATAGCGCCTTTGTTTAGTTATTTGGTCTTTAATAATATTCTCAAAACAGTAGCACAAAAATATTATTTATACATCGTTCACTGAACGTTTTTATTTATATCATTTAATATTTGTATTTTATTTCTGAAACGTTTTAGTTGGATGTTCAAATGTTACTTGCTGCATAATGTTCCGAATTACAACATTTCTAAAACTGGATGTTTTTAATGTTCAAAGAACATGCAGAAATAACCTTAATGGCAATGTTAGCAAAACGTTCTTGGAACATATTTTCGTTAGCTGGGTTAGTCTCTGCTTTCCCTTAAACACTCCCAGTTGTGCACATTTCGTAGACAAACAACGAGCAAGAGAGAGACAGACTTCAAGGTTTGGTCCGTGACAGTTTGAGAAGAGGACTGGGACTCAAAGGGATATTTATGAATCCATTATCAGTGCTGCACTGAATGTGTTGCCTTCTCACGTTTCTGCTCAGAACAAGGTACTTCAGTTGAAGCAGTAAATAATTTGGCCAGTTGTGTTCTACCCCTTTTTCTCTCTCAGCTGGTTAGAATTACTCTTAAATTGCTGTTTACAAGAAGTACGAGAGACACTTCCATGTTTAAAAAAAAAAAAAAAACATAGCAGTATTACCACATATCTGATTCAGTGAATGTTCAAACTTTTGTTTGTCCTGAGGTTTTAGCTCTTTTAGTTAGTGTTGTTGCCTTTGGTTCAACCAAGCTGTGTTAGTCTTGTATTGACTGAATGGGAAGAAATTATGTTTGAAGCAAATGTTATTTACATTGGAGTTATGGATGCCAAGTATGCAATTTAGAGAATTAAAAGCCACTTTTGAAGTGAGCGAGGTAACACTATCTTATGTTGGAATACTTTTATTTTATTTTTTTAGATAAGTTTCCACCTGCTTGTGGTGGGAAAGGCCAAAGAGACTTGTTCAAAAAGTTGCATGCACTTATCTGACTATGCTCTCCTCCCTTTTTTTCAGTATTAAAAATAATACTCACAAACACCCCAGGACTATAGTTCATAGGTACTATGTCCCTGTTTTCCTGCTCAGCAGAGTAGTGTAGCTCATTTTTAGAACATTTCCTAACAAAACTGGGAAATGCATGATCTGATCAGTTTTTTAAATCAAATTTTCCTTTCTTTTTCTCTCTCTCTCTCTCTCTCTCTCTCTCTCTCTCTCTAATCCATTCAAATCACATGTGAATCTCTTTTGGCCTTTGCAGAGAGCAAAGAGACGAGAAAGCATCAATCTGAAGGATCCTGACAGACAAACAGTTATTTTGTGCACACTTTAGAAAATTTCAATTGATTAAAGACTGTAAAAATGAACTTGTAATAATAGTCTTATTTTTTATTGTTAAGTTATATCCTTTTTTTTAGAGACTGGATGTTTATCCAATGAAGGAATGCATTGCATAATATCTCATTTATTCTCTGATTTTCTTTTAATGTTCAGTTTACGCCAGGAACCTTGTTTACTTCAACGGAACATTAAATAAAAAAGTTTTTTTTGATGATAAGATGTTGCTCGGCATTTCATCGTTAACGTTTGCTTTTCTGCACAATCCTCTGATTTTTTTTCTTCATATAAAACCTTGTCAGAGATATAACTGGTAAGATTTAAACATAAGGGGATCCATTTGAGTTTTAACTTCAGTATATTTATGAATAAACACGAGTTTAAAATGAATAAATTCCCAACAGAAATGTTTTGGGGCCAACTTAAGATGAATAAATCACACTGCATTGAGGCACACAAATGAAGCGTCACTCATTTGTCTCTGCAGTTTGACCTGAGTTCAGATGGCAAGCTTTTCTTTTATTTTTTAGCCTCTGCATCTTTTTGAAAGCGGTCTTGTTATCTTTGCCAGAGGCAGAGACCTTGTTTGCCTTCATGCTGGTTTCAGCCCAGTAAAACAAAAACACCGCACAGCACAAACAGAGCTGCAAATGGATGATCTTGTCTTTCCTTAATACTGAACAAATGCTGGGAATGGACACATAGTGCTCGCTGTGACATGAAGCTGTGCTCTTCATTTAGCTAAACAAGAGTATTCATCTAAAACAACAAAGTGAAGCATTAATGTTATTTTCATTTACAGCACATAGCTATTCTTGAACTTGACCCTGACAACAGACATTAAAGGGCACTAGCACAAACCAAGTCCCCTTGTCTCTCTTTAGCTCTCTCTGTCCTACTCTCTTCCTCTGTTTCTCTCTAAGCAGGCTGGCAAAGACCAGCGCTCTGAGCAGAACTTTCCATCGAGGCCATTTGCTGAAATGTTTGAGCAGTTTTGTGGATCTCACCCATTATCTAGCTGAATAGGTTGGGATTCTGGGCCGGCCAGCCATGTGACACACTACAGACGTCTCTCCACCCTTCTCATCAGACACTGGGCCCAAGTTGCTGTCAGAAACTACACACACACACACACACACACACATAACCGAAAATCCAAAAATCATCAGAACAGGGGAAAAGTGCTTCAGTCAGATGAAGAAATCTGACCCGTGTCCCACATTGGAATAATTAGTTACCTTGTCTTGATGTCTGTTGGTTCATTAATTATCAATTGCCTGTAAGAGACATATGTTGAATAAAGAGTCCAGAACCAGAGCACTGCTTAGCCACTGGGTCAGATACTATTCCAACCCTATACTGATAAATATAAATGTTAACATTTTATGTGACTACATTTATTACATATTTTGCCCAACATATTATGCACAACAATGAAAATAATCAATAAATAATATAGATATCTTATGTAACCTGCACAGATGGCAGGAGAATCAACATATTGTTATTAAATATGATAATAAAACGGTTATGCCAGAATGCATAACTCCTCTTCATAAATTTCGTTTCTGCGTTTCTTTCCTGTATTACTCCCTTTGTTAAATAAGCACTAATATACACTACCAGTCAAAAGTTTTTAAACAGTCATAATGGTTTAAAATATTACCGTTCTTCTGATTAAGCATAAAAGCAAGAGACTTTTTTTAAAAAACACTTGAAAATGATGAGGATTTCCAAAAACAGGGTAATTTTTCAAAGCCAGAAGAGAACATTTTTCCTTAACCAGAGCTTGATTGACCTTAGATATTTAATATGTTTGAAGGTTTTCTTTAGTGTCTTTTATGTGCATAAATGGCGAAAAACCTACAATAGTCTGAGTCACAGATAATAAGTTTGAGCCATTGCATTATGTTTCCTGATGGATTATTTCCTTTAGATCATTTTTGTTTTCATTTCGGAGCAGAAGGTGGTAGTTGGCATTGTTTTCTGTAGCTCTTATTATTCTTCCAGATTCACAGATGTTTCAAGGAATCTCACTCCCTCCTTTATTCTGGCTAAGACCTCTGTCTTCAGAGCAGCACGCGGAGGCAAGCGTGTTTCTGTAGCTGTACTTCAGCACGCTAACCTGAGGTGCTCAAAACATTTCCTGTCTTTAATTCATACTGTGAACCTCCAAGTAAACACCAGAAATCTTAAAAGAGAAAATCAGTGGTTTCAAAAGGCGTCATTAAAACACAAATACACAATATGATGCTTTGTGTAGCGCTCTGTGAAGACATATAACAGAAATGCTTTACGGAAAAGGGATTAATCCGAGACATCGCTGGAATTTCCACTCGCACTGAATGTGTTGTGGCCTAAAAAGAAGAAAAGTATGACTGAGCCTACATCATGAGAAGAGACTTTCTTAAAACAATAACAATAAGTTCTTTTTACAATGTATTTGATTGCTTGATTTATTCAGTCATTCAATGCATCCTGGGGATATAAATGAGCCCAATTTCTGAGGGGAACAGAATTTAGAAACATTAACCGTTGCAAATATTCAGTTCAAGTGACTTCAGGTTAAGGTATCAAAGGACATTTTTCATATCTTCTACATTTTATTTACAGGGGAGATAAAAACTGTAAGATACAAAACAAAAGCAATATATTGTTTAATATATTTAAATGGAAGATCTGAGTGCTAATAGTTGGAAAATAACAAAAAAAAAAAAAAAAAAATAAATAAATATAAATATAAATATATATATATATATATATATATATATATATATATATATATATATATATATATATATATATATATTATCCAGTTTACATAGTTAAAGCAACTTTTTTCATGTTATCCATTATAAATAAAGGAATTTTTGTTTATTTCTTGTTTGTTTTTGGCTCAAAAATTAGATAGAGGGTTGTGGTTTGGGAAAGCTATTTTACACTATTAGATAATTACTCTCATTTTGACTTAATAATGTAAGTTAATATTCTGTTCTCCAGACTTTAGATTCTGTTTGATATGAAACAGGACAAAGAGAAACAATCTGACCTGACTCTTTCTGTCTAAACTTCTCTTTTCTTAAGTGGAGTGTATTCACTGCTATACTCCTGTGTTTTGTTTAGAATAACTGGCTTTCATGCCTGAACCGGATCAGTCGTTGGTCAGAAGTGCTATGCCACGAGTGGTTATGACAGCAGAAATATAGTACAAATCAGGAGCCTGAACCACACAGCACATAACGACAAGATCACAAACATTAAAGACACAGAGAGGAGGGGGCGAAACCTCATGGCCCATGTTTCTCTGTCTAATATTTCTAAACCGAAAGTTAAATAAATTCCTCCGTACAGTGAAGTGGAACCGCGTCGGTAGAGCAGATGCAAGGGATGGCAGCTGCAGCTGGAATGTGGTTTGGCTGACAGGGACAGCAAGAGAAAGAAAGCAATGTCCACACACGCTTCAGCCGTTCTGATACACTGTTAATGAAGTGTTTTTCATTTGTGTGTGTGGCATGAAAGCACTTCAAAAATTCTAAGAAACCACTTCAAAAATTCAAAGGTAACTGCAACGACTCCACTTTAAATAAAACTACTGTTGTCAATAAACAAACTGTCTAGACTCCAACTCAAAATATTGGTCTCTCTATACACAGAAATCATGTAAGATGCCGATGTCCGCTTGCCAAACATTTTCAGGCAGACAATATTTACAACTAAACTGACAGTAACACATATTAGCGCATCATAACACAATGAAAAATTACAGACAACAGTTTTTATCCACCTAGAATCACAGCGCTTTAAAAGTGACCTCTGAATGGGGCTTATGATTTACAAATGACCATCTGTAACAACCTCAATTCACTTTGCTCTCTGTGTCTTCCTATTTTTGGTTTATTTTTTTTCTTTCCTGGGCTGCTGTTAGTTCAACCATCTCTGTGTCTGTAATATATTAGTCATGAATGTTTTACTGTAAGTTCCTCTTACACCAGATCTTACATCCAGTAGATGATGACGAGTCATTGAATCATTTATTCAACCGATTCGTTCAAAACACTGTTTCAGTCAGAAACAATGCATACCATTGTCATTGAATCATTTACTTGACTATGTTTTATTTTTATTTTTAAAAACAAATCTGCATACTTCCCTACAATATACAGTAGTCAACACACAGATGACTTACTACTTTTGGCAAGATTTTATAGTGGACATCCAATTGACATTTGACTATTCCATGAGACCATGATGAATGTACACCCAGATTACATTCATAATATATAGAACATACTTTTTAATGGTCACAAGAATACTTAATCAAAATAAGTACTGTAACTACTTAGAAAGTATGCTATTTTAGATGCAGCTTTAGAGCTTTTATGAGTCATTGAATCATTCACTTAAATAATTAGTTCAAAAACACGAATTCAGGAACAACAATAATAGTAATGTGTCTATTGCTCAAGACACATTCATTCTGTTTTGGCTGCTTTTGGAAAATAACAATGTAACTGGCTTCTTTGTGTCTAAAATGTAAGTTACTCAACTTTCATTTATTGTGTTTTGTATAAAAGCAATACACTTGCAATGATGCTGCTGGTCTGAATATCAGCATATTGCTTTGATTACCTGAGGCCTATAGGTTTAATAATTGTTGTACTCACACACACACACACTCTCTCTTACCCTTAATGTGACATATTTTCTCTTAGGGAATCCACAGTTACACATGTAAACTTGGCAGGCAATGTGGCATCACTTTGCCAGTGGGTATTTTGGGGCAGCACTCATACTCGAGTACTATGATGGCATCATAAATCCAAACGCTGACAGACACTTTCCACAGGCAGGCCCCGGGCCCTTCAAACACTGATTTGCTCTGTAACTCACTCATTTCTAAACATGTCTTTATATGTTTGTATTTTTGATATAACCCTGATGTCTGGATTTAAACTCCACGGCAGGAGACCTGTGGTTAGCAGGAGTCGCTGTACAACACATTAAGAGTGCTAAGTGCTCTTTAAGTGAAGAGAAATTGAACACACAGGGTGCCAGCAGCATAGCAAGTCCACAGACAAGAACTAGATTTGATAGAGGCCTTATCTCTAAATAAGTCTTCTGACAGCAATACAATTTTTTCAATTATGCAATCAGACATCTAACATCTAAAAAAAAAAAGTTTGGGTCAGACTGCAACTTTTCTGATTCTTTCTTTGTTTTGCTCCTGGAAAATGATTGATGGGCAAACATAATTGAATCAAGATTGCATCTTTGTTCACAAGCACATCACACTACAAATAGGGCTATTGCTCTTGGTCGTCTTTTCAAAGCAATAAAAAGACAATAAAACAGAGAGATGTGTCTGGGAATCGCTCTATAATGGTAATATATGTTTCTCTAGATCCTCTGATGTCCACCGTAGTTCACCGAAACACTCCACTTTCCGGTCAAACAATTGCTAACCATCAACGGTCCTATGTGGTCTCCACCAACAGACGGCTTTATTCTAGATAGATCGGATATTTGAGACTGTAGAATCTCAAAGGTGCAGGCTTTAATTCAAGTTTTGGGCTGATAATAAACAGGGTATAAGAAATAAATAATAATATTCAATGAAAATCAAGTACATTTTGATAGCTATAGTGCAGTGACTTATTTTTTTTTTACTTTTTATGTTTAATCAAAATGCAGCATTAAACTTATAAGGCTACATATGTAATGCATGTAGTGAGAGACCTTCTTCTCACATCAGACACTTGCAATGCTAATATCAGGTGTATAAAGGGCTATTGAGTAACTTGGAGGGATCTGAATGAAGGATATGATGGCCCATCTGGTCTGTTGTGCTGTAGACTTATAATAATGCTGCTGGTGGCAGGACGCATGATCTCACTCTCGTGTAGGCGCTACTGTCTGGAGCTTGATTGGCCAAATGTAAACATTTTAGCACTAAACTTTGCCAAAGGTGAAATCAGACTTGAGACCTCCAGCAGTGCAGTTGAAAGCACCTCAAAGCAGGGCTGCTTTTGCACTCTTAAAGCCAGAAGTGTAAGAAAAAATTACTGGCGTTCACAACACGCACAGAAAAGCATTAATCATTAGATGTACTTTTGTACCATTCAAGGTTAAAAATGAAAATGAGCCAACAAATCAAAGTTTGTGCAGTAACAAGTGCACTAAAGTGAATCAGATTGGCTTGTTAGGAGCAATAAGTAAAACCAGACAAGTTATCCACAACCTGGAACAGACAAATAAAAACACAGTAGTGATTAACTGCTACTTTTAAGCCCAGCAGTATTACACAATATGATGGCTTCTGTATTATATTCCAACAGAGTTTGGCTATTGAAACTTTCAACCAGGAATCTTCAGGCAATTTTGTGCGTTCAACTCACCGGCATGTCACCGAGAGCACAAGATCAGACAGTCAAAGATAAATAAATACTACAATTACTTCACAAGTTAAGATTATTTACACAAAATAAAGACTCTGTTACCGCGTGTGCCAATCATATGACCCATAGGAACACCAGACTGTTTTCATCCTCTTTCCTTTCATTCCTCAGGAACACAGAAAAGGGACTGTCTCAGTGAAACATGCGGTTTTTCCATTGCACTGCCTCTTCTGCTTGAGGAAAGCTTACACCCTCTGTGTGTTGATACAATGTGATTAGTTTATTATAGAAGCCTGTGGCTACAGCGCTCTGTACTGTAGTAGTCAATCTGGTAGTCTTTATGTGTGCATGTACTGTATGTGTGGAGTAAATGACAGAATGCTACAGGAATCCCAGTGAGCAGACCTCGGCCAACGGGATGTCACACGGGAGCGCACTGAAAGCCACAGATCTGCTAAAGATGAATGAAGCCACTAATTCATACTCTGGCCTCCCATGTGCCCACTTAGCTTTGTGCTAAAAACTGACTTTGGGAGCAAAGGACCTTTTTTACCTTTCGGTGTAGGGTCTTTTATTTTTCATCACCGCTAAATCAATACTTGAGGGGCAGAAGACGGATGGTCACGGTCACGTCAGAATTCATGTGGTAGACCTTGCTTTATGGTATTTAGACAGTGTCATTAATTTCCTCTTTATTGATGAGGAAAGCACTGCTGCACATCCAATGTCTGGAAAGCTAAAGGTTAGGAAAGTAAAGAAAGCTAAATTGGGGATGGGATGTCAGAGCTCTGTCAAAATCTAGAGACTGAACTCTGGATGGATTTGATAGAGTGGACAGCCAAATCTAAATCATGTGCAACAGAATTTACAGCCAGGACCATCATCTGAGAACTGGAATTCAAAAGTGAGTTTCGAAGATTGAAGCCAGGGACCAGACAGTGAGCGGAGTTATTTTATCAAATTTCTGCTTAATTCTCTTAACTGTGTGCTAATGAAATTTAGCCTAAAATACATGGCTTAAACAGCCACACTGTAGGAAAAAAAAATTGCAACAAGTGCACCTTTAACTCGTCACTGGGAAAGTTAGTCTCGCATAGCCAGACCTATAGACTGACGGCTGAAGGTCTGGAATCTATGGGAGCTTTCATTGGCCAAGGCCCGCCCATAAGGCCGATGAACAAACATGCCACAGCATTTTTGTTTTCCAGGCAGAACATTAAAGACCGACACTCCTGAAGTGTTTCCACTTTTGTGTCCCATACGCGTCATGTGACATCTGAGGCTGAGACTACTGGGACAGTATCCTCAAAAAGTAAACCTCTGTACCGTACCGACCCTAAATGGTGC
This sequence comes from Carassius gibelio, assembly GCF_023724105.1. NCBI lineage: Eukaryota > Metazoa > Chordata > Actinopteri > Cypriniformes > Cyprinidae > Carassius > Carassius gibelio. The sequence goes on along the minus strand of NC_068382.1, from coordinate 14,628,833 downwards.
TTAGTGTCCTAAATAAACTTCAAGGCAGTGGTTCCTCGTTCTCCTGACATTGGAAGGATCCCTATACTAAATAAGATAATAATTCCACTTGTATAGACCCCCAACTGAGAACCACTGTCTTAATATGTACTCTTTGGGGTAGAAATGGTGCCTCTTTGAGGGTACTGCCCCAATGAAAATGTGTTGTACCAATGAAAGTAAATTAGCTTTTTTTCACCCATATTGTGCAGTTTCAGCATAGTGATAGGAAAGTTATTACATCCAAACAAGACTTTTTTTATTTTGTGAACAAGTGAGAGCTTCTAAAATATCATCAAAAGGCCACACAAAGCTTATGAGCTTCCAAGGTAGATAGCTTATTAGACAAAACTATTTATCTGGAGAGAATAAACTGTGGTTATTCTGACAGTTTAAGTACTTTAAACATTTGGAGGCAAATGATGATGACAGTAGTGACAGAGGATTATTGCAAAAAATATTATGCACATTATACAACAGGCATTTCTAATCTAAATGATACTTAACATAATTAGTGTTTTCAGATTCAAATAGTCTTATTCAGATTTGGAAATGGATGGCAGTCAAGCAAATTGCTTTTCAGACCGATGTCACGCTTAACTGAGGCTTCAAAACTGCCCAAACATGCCATCAGTAACTAGAGGATATGTGGTACAAAGAAACCCTGCATTTCACCCCCCATTAAGATGCATTTACCATAGAACTCTGAAAATGAAAATGTTCCTTTGGTTTATACACAGCACGATGTGCTAAATGTGCCTCTAGAATTAAATACAGATTCTGAAAACACCACTAAACCCTGACCCTTTGTGCTCTTTCCGCAAGCAATTCTCTGAACCACAACTGTTTTGGCTCCGTTCCCCCAGTCAATACGGCAAATCAATCAGACTGATAACGAGAGCAGGGTGTGAGAAGACCAAAAGCAGTGATGTTTGAGGAACTCGACACCTCATGAAACCACCATCGAAGTCTTGTAATGATCTCATGGAAGACAGTGTGATGAGCCCACAGAGAAGCTACAGATACAAGCACTCGGTTGGGTTTAACAGGCAAGAGTCTGGAAAACAGAACCTATAGATCTTTAACAGTCGATCATCACTGCTCCAAAAATTGCAACACAGATTCAAATTCCAGAAGTATTCATCTCATCAACTAAATTGCTGATGAAAAAAAAAAAATGACAAAAACACGACCTCAGCAACTCCTTGTAGAGTTATTTTTGTATTATGTATTTAGATCAAATTACTATTTCCAGCTCTTTCATCCTTTCCATGAAATTCCAATGCATTCCAATAAATGAACAAACAAACGCTAAAATTAAATTACCTAAACTGGCTGAACAGAAAGGAATACAGCATTAAAAACTCAATCCAAGGGCCTAAGAAAGCTGATTTATATCCTTAACCTGAAAAGACCAGAATGGCTGGTCACCCACACATGTTGAATTTTGGACAGTGATCCCCAGCATACTGGTCCAAACCAGGCTTTTAACCACACCCTAACCAGCGGAGTAATCAGGCCTTAGTATTATATCATACAATTATAATATTGTGCTTGGAATATCCCTTCTTGATCCAAGAGAAAGGTGAAACTGGCAGGTGGAAGCATTTAGAGAAGACTTTGGGGGAAATATAATGTACTGAATTACAGGACTAACCAGTCATATAAGAACAATACAGTAGAGACACCACAAATCGTGGACACACACTTTCTTCAAAACAGCTTGTACTTTATCCAAGATCTTTTGGCTAGGCCTTCATTTGTCTACTTGGAATTACGCACCTCCTGGTCAAACGGCTCTGAAGACATATCTACAGTGAGAAACCTGCAACCACTATAGTTACCGGACTTGCCTCTCAGTCCAGATGCAATCATTTGGAATCACCCACATCGGATGGGTGCAGAAACCATATGAAGATGCCGTCTGAACGCAAACACTTCAGTAACTACAGTGTTCGCGCAGAAATGTAACGGGAAACGGTGAAATCACAGAGGCCTGGAGATACATTCCTGTGGTGGGTCATATTTGACAAAAACTCACTGCTGGAAAAAGCAGGAGAGAATGTGTGAGAGAGAGAAAAAGGTTTTCAAAGTCAAAATATTGTCATTTCAAGTGTAGCATTATAGTGCAGAGACTCAAACATCAACATTACAATGTATTTATGACCATTATCATCAGCAAATATTTACATAGAGTAATTACTGTGCAATAACAGTGTGCAATATTGCACAAAAACAAATAGCAATAACCTGCATGCAAATATCAATAAAATAGAGAATTGGGATTATTTAGGGAATCCAAACCAAAATTTGTTAGAGTCCTCAGATCAATAGTGATTAACTACCTCATATGGGATGATTTTGATATGTAGTGAATAGACAAAGCATATACCATTACATATATAATTGCCATAAAAAGCACAGAAGATTTCACTGCATGCTACTGGAAACTACATGACACATTTATAATTGCTCAATAATTCACATTTTCAAAACAGGTGAAAAGGAACACATAAATGCTCAAAATAAGTCAATTGGCTGTGGGTGTGCATATAGCCCAGTGTTTCCTTCCGCATGTGCCACACACTTTCTGAAACTGCTGTATCTGAGGTTTTTACCACACAGTTATTAAGCAATGAGAATTGCTTGGATGATTCTCTAAATCAAACATAACAGTATAAATAGTCCAGATTAAACCAGAAGAATGGAAATATTCATTTGGCATTGCTGTTTAGTGTCATAGATTTATTTTTTTATTATTATTTCTATTTTTTTTTCTTTTGTTCCATTTCTCTGTGTGTGAAAACCAGCCATCTATAGTCACACCCTGTTAACTCACTTTAAAAAAAAAAAACATCCTTTCTCTAAGATAGACAGTCATATCAAGACAGTAAGTTTTACTGTGTCCATGAGTCTGCAGGTGAAAATTTCCCACCCAAAACCAAGAGATTAAGCTTTTCTTGTTAATCTATTCCTTGTTATTCCGTTTTTTTTTTTTTTTTTTTTTTACCTTCTTTTATATTTATAACAGAGACGCATTGTGCCAATCTGTTTGATTTATAAACCTTTCAAAACCATGTTTTTATGTGGGCGGCCCATGTCAATAAATATAGTAAAACAGATCCAACATCTTGATAAGTCTATTATTCTGTAGAGAGGGACAGAGCTGAATTGAAGACAGATACATGTAGTGAGAGAGAGGAAAGAGAGTTAACAAGTGACTGACGGTAGGAAAAAGTGGGATCCAAAGATGGACAGATAAAGAAAGAACGGAGTTCCGCACGTTGCAGACATCAAGCGAGGGCATGCTGATGGAAATCTGTGTTCTACTGAGGTCTCATTCCAGCAGTTTGAAAGGTCGAGTTAGACTGATGAATGTTTACCTCTCCCTAAATAAGAAACACAGGCACTGGGACAAAACAAAATAAAACACTAAGAGAAATATACAAACTGAGAAGCGAACTTATCTGAGGTATAATGGAGCAATTCAGCTTTTTTATCCACCTACCAAACATAAATGCTTGACTTCAATAGAGCTCTTTAAATGTATTTCATTAAAAAAAATGTGAATTTTTAGAATGTGAAATTCTAAAAATTTCTAAAAAGTTCCCCAACCTAAGCCTTATCTCTTTTTCAGCAATCATCCTAATATTGTATGTACTGGACCAGTTAAATGATTAATGATTTAAGCATGAGTGTTCTTGAATTTTGCTTGTGTGCCTGCACAGATACATAGGCCAAAAAAAAGTATACGTATCCTGCATACATTAGCACTAACTAATCTAACCTGAACTGTGTAAAAAAAATTGTGTTAGAGAAGTGAGCAATACGCCCCACAGCCTCCTTGACCAGTCTCAGGGAGTTCAGACAGGGCAACTCCTCTTGTCTTGTGCACGCTCTCCCACAAGCCTGGAGTTTGCAGGATTTTCTCCACCAGCTCCTCAAATGCACACTGAACACCATCCCTTGTCTTGGCACTGGCCTCTGCATGAAAGAGAGAGAGAGACAAGTGTACACACACTACACACAAAGGAGGTCTGTAACACCTGGAGAAATCCATGGCATGACCAATCACTAGGGAGCTACAGCAATATATATGTGTGTGTGTGTGTGTGTGTGTGTATATATTTGAAAAAAATAAGTTCTCAAAACATTTCTTATTACTATCAATGTTGAAAACAGTTGTGCTGCTTACATTTTTTTTTTTTTCATTTTTGAAAGATATACTTTTTCTTTCAAGATTCTATGCTGAAAAGAATGTTCAAAAGAAAAGCATTTATAAAAAATATATATATATGTTTTAAAAAAATTTAAGCCTTTATCAATTTAATGCATCCTTGCTGAATAATTTCTCTCAGAAAAAAAAAAAAAATTAAAAAAAAAATTTAAAAAAAAGAACAAAGAAATGCTAGACTGGTGTGCTGCAAACACACAAGAAATTCTTGACCTTTAATATTAAAAGTTTGGAGAGAGTAGAAGCGATTAGGAAACATTAAGCACATTGGCCTCAAGCACACCGGCCGCAGCCATGGTGTCCATCTGCAGATTTCATTTGGTCTGAGGGCTTCATGGCTAATTCAGACCGATTGCTGCTTACATATCCACTCATGAGGCATGTCACATGACTTATAAACCAAACCCACGGTGGAGAAGAATGCGGCACGTCACCCACAAATACATATACAGAACTGTTACGATTACACAAGCTCAAATAAATGAATGCTCAACCTTTACAAATAATCCATCTCTCATTTAAATAACATAATCTTTGTTTTTAGCAAATGGGCCCAAGTGTTTAAAAATAGTAGCCTGTGAGTATTAATGCAGTTGAATAAACTACCTTACGTCAAAAAGTCAGATTTTTCCATGTGTGAAGATGATGAATCTTGAAACAAAATATTAGAAATGAAACCAAAGTGAAAGGTCACTGTATTCCTATTTTAAACTACTGTATTAGTGAATGAGGAGGGCTCAAGTAATTCATCAAAGGATGAAGGGAACATCTTAGTGACAACTCACCTATGAAAAGCATGGAATGTTTTCTAGCGAACTTCAGACCCTCTTCTCGCTCTAGCACACGGTCTTCCTACGCAAACAGAGAAAAAAAAGCTCTGAATTAGGCATCGTTTTTCAATAGTTACAAATACAGAACAATTTTTCCATGTCCACGTCAGCATTATGTATTTAACAATCTAGAACAGCTACTATTTTTTAGAGATACATATGGAGAGATAAGGCTGAAAAAGCAAACAGAGAGCAGATCTGTCTTTATCAGGCTTTGGAAACTGGGTCCAGGCAGGTGTTTTAAAAGCCAAGGCAAAATATATGACAATGAGTGCAAAGACTCGGCTGGACTTATGCAGCTTTAAACAAAACAAAAAAACAAACATTAAAGGGATACTCCACCCCAAAATGAAAATGTTGTCACTTCCCCGTATGTCATTCCAAACCCGTAAAAGCTTCATTCTTCCTCGGAACACAATTTAAGATATTTTAGATAAAAACTGGGATCCCTCTGACTGCCCCATTGACTGCCAAGTAAATAACAGTGTCAAGGTCCATAAAAGGTATGAAAGCCATCAGACATGCAATCTGGGTAATATGAATTCTAGTCACAAGCATTTTTATGTGAAAAAATAAAAAAATAAAATCGACTTTGTTCAACTTTTCCTTTGTCAACAGTCTCCTCTGTGTCTCTTCTGTTTCAGTCGTGCCACAAGGAGGTGTATTTAGTTTAATTTGAAAGAAAACAGCGCATCCTTGTGGCGCAGCTGACACAGAAGAGCATCCTCAGCAGACACAGGGGAGACTGTTTACAAAGGAATTGTTGAACAAAGTCTTTATTTTTGTTTTCTTCACTTAAAAACTTATTCTCGTCACTTCATAATCTTACGGTTGAATCACTAAGGGTAGATGGACTATTCTGACAATGTCTTTTATACTTTTCTGGACCTTGACATTGTAACTTACTTTGCAGTCTATGGGACAGTCACAAGTAGGGCTGTGCCATATGGTGAAAATATCTAATTGCGATTTTTTTGACAGATATTGCGATTTGAAGTCAAGCTTCAGCTCAATAATGTCAATAATGTGCAGCACAGTATCATTACCCTGCTGAAAAATAAAATAAACACAGAAATTCTTATAGTTTTCATTAAACATTACAAAATTCCTTTTTGTTTTTAGCAGTATTGTTCTTTTGGTTGCCACCTGCCAGATTACATTCCACCAATAGAATCCATCAAATAGACACCATTATAGTTTACATTAAAACCAATACAACTCCCATTATAACTCTGAAATCAATTCAATTTTCAATTGTGTTTTGGGAGGGGTTCTATATACTTCTATATACTATTTTTTCAGCAGACAAGATTATAATGGTATAACTACTTTTACAGAATTAACTAATTACTGAATTTCACTGGAAAGATTGGTTTATTTTAATAAATAAAGAACTGTTTTTCTTTAATAATTGACTAAAGTATTACATATGTTACACTGTATTTAGGATTTTAAGAACAAGTGAAAAATATGCTCAATGTTTTATTTCATCCAAGTGAAATTAGCAAGCAGTTAGACTGAATTTACAATCGTTTTAAACACAGAACCAGACGTGGGCTGACGAAGGTTGCACACGTGCATCGAGCCTCATCTATACTGCCAGATGCGCTCCTGGAAATCTGCGGTGCAGTGCATGCGCGAATATAACCGAGTGTTACGAAACAGTCTGCATGAGTGCGACAAGTGTGAACGGCTCGTCCGTGACAACCTTACCAACGTCACCAGCCAGCATGAGCCCAGGATACCAACGCCTGAAAGATATGCAGGTGAGCCAGAGCTGTGTCAAGCTTTCCTGACTAGATGCTCTTTTTTTTTTTCACTTCAACCTGTTACATTTTCCACTGAGAGATCAAGAGTGGCATTGGTTTTAAACCTTCTGTCGGGGCGTGCATCTCGTTGGGGGAGGGCGGTGTGGGAGAATAATGATCCTTGCTGTTCCTTGTTCCAGGCACTCCAGGATGAGATGAGACAGGTGTTTGACCGCACGGTGGCAGGCCGCAAACTCTCTGATCTCCACAAAAGGAAAGCATTCCGTTTCTGACTACATGATACAATTACCTTGGCTGCTGGATGCCACTGGAATGAGGAGGAGCAGTGGGACAGATTCCTGCATGTGCTAGCTGATTGTGTCCAACGTGAAATGTATACGTTGGATCTTCCCAAGAACTTAAACGGACTGATGGAGCTAGCTTTACGGGTTGACTCAAGGTTGGAACAGCGCTCCCAGGTGGAACAGCGCTCCCGGGGCAGAGGGCAACTCGAGCAATTGGGCTTCCTCGCTGAGGACATGGTCAGCCCACCCAGCGATCCCGAGCCCATGCAGTTGGGTAGAGCTCGGCTTTCCCGGGAGGAGAGAGAGCGTCGACGAACTGAGGGACTGTGTCTTTACTGCGGCGTGGCGGGGCATTTCCTCAATCGCTGTCCACTAAAAGATCAAGCCTGGCAGTAGGGAGGAGGCTCCTGTCGGGTGGAGCATAATTGGGGAAATCCTTATCCGCAACTCTCCTTCTGGGACGATTGCCATGGGCAACCGGCTCTTACAATTGCCAGGCCCTATGGGATTCCGGAGCGGAGGTAAACTTCATGGATTTTTCTTTGGCCAGTCACCTCCGCATCCCCGTCACTTCACTCCACTAACCCATTGCAGTTCACACTCTCAATGGTCAGACATTACCCACCATCACGCACACAATGGATCCCATCACATTGATGGTAGCGGGTAACCACACTGAGACACCAGAATTTTTCATCACTGACATTCCCCTCAGCACCATCGTTCTTGGGCACCCCTGGTTGATCAAGCACAACCCCAGGGTTGACTGGGCACAGGGCCCGTTTCCACCTGGAGTAATCAGTGCCATGCCTCTTGTCTGCTCATTAGCCTGTGTCTAGTTCTGTTTTTCAGGAGGACACTGTTGATTTGTCTAACGTGCCCAAGGAATACCTCGACCTGAAGGAAGTGTTCAGTAAGTCCCGGGCTGCTTCTCTTCCTCCCCATCGACCCTATGACTGTTCTATAGACCTAATGCCAGGTACATCTCCACCTAAGGGCAAGTTATATTCACTTTCTACTCTTAAGAGGTAGGCCATGGAGAATTATATTTCTGATTCGCTGGCTTCCGAGTTCATCCGCCCTTCCTCTTCTCCAGCGGGGACGGAGTTCTTTTTTGTGGGTAAGAAGGATGGATCTCCGTGACATTGCATTGATTACCGAGGGCTGAACAACATCACGGTGAAGAATACCTATCCTTTGCCGTTGATGTCTTCAGCCTTCGAGAGGTTGCAGGGAGCATCAATATTCACAAAACTGGACTTACGTAATGCTTATCAGTTGGTCCACATAAGGAAGGGGGATGAATAGAAGACAGCATTTAATACCCCCAGGGGCCATTTTGAATATTTGGTCATGCCTTTCGGGCTGTCCAACTCTCCTGCTGTCTTCCAAGCATTAGTCAATGAAATGCTGAGAGAAATGGTAGATCAGTTCATTCATGTCTACCGGGATGACATACTGATATTTTCTTCTACTCTCCAGGAACATGTTCAGCACGTCAGACTAGTGCTCCAGAGGTTGCGAGCGAAAGGGCTTTTTGTCAAGGCGGAGAAATGCACTTTTCACGCACAGTCATTTCCATTTTTTTGGGTACATTGTATCATCAGTGGGAGATCGCATCTTTCGTTTACATAGCCTTCAGATGGACGTGGTCTCCGATAGTGGGCCCCAATTTGTATCCAAATTTTGGCAAGAATTTTGTAACTACTGGGGGCTACGGTTAGTCTGTCCTCAGGATTCCATCCCTAGAACAATGGCCATACCGAGCGGGCCAATCAGGATCTTGAGAGAGTGTTGCGATATTTGGTCTCAACCCTTACTCCTGGAGTCAGCAAATTTCTTGGGTTGAGTACGCACATAACTCGTTGCCAGTGTCGGCTACGGGCCTATCTCCGTTTAAGTGTAGTCTAGGTTACCAGCCACCAATTTTACCCAGTCTGGAATCCGAGGTTGCGGTCCCTTCCGCTCACGCCTTTTTCCAGAAGTGTCATCACACATGGAGCAGAGCCCGCGAGACTCTGCTCCAGGTGGGAAGACGCACCAAGACCCAAGTCAATCGCCACCGGTCTAAGCCTCCCATATACGTCGTGGGACAAAAGGTAAGGCTTTCATCCAAGAACATTCCTCTGCGTTCCGTGAGTAATAAACTGGCTCCCTGGTTTATTGGTCCATTCACTGTCACCAAGATCATTAGTCCGGTGACGGTCCACCTCAAACTACCTCCCGTGTACAAGAGGATTCATCCTGCATTCCATGTCTCCAAATTGAAATCTGTCTTTCACTCCCAAATTAATCCGCCTGTCCCAACCCAATAAAAATCAGTTGTTTAACTTGCTATTGGATTCTCTGCCTTTTTCCTGCCACTAGACGTAACAGGGCTATGCTCTGGGCCCGGACCCCTCCCCCAGGACAGCACGCCAAAATATGTCTACTATTCGCTATTGAACTCGTGAATTTGAGCTGACTCCGTATTTTTTTTATTTATTTATTTTTTTTAAATGGTGGACATTTACACAGTTGGCTAGAGCAGAGCTGATTGGGGAGAACAGAGGTGCCCTGACTGGTTAGTAAGACTGTTACTCAAGACTGACATGCATATGCTCTGGAACAGAGTAATATCTCGTCCACATCGCAGGCTTTTTCAATTGGCAAATCGTGACGTCTCAAATCGCGATTTCAATTCGATTAATCACACATCCCTAGTCACAAGCCTTACGGTTTTCATCCCAAATATCTTAAATTGTGTTCTGAAGACGAACAAAGCTTTTACATGTTTGGAACGACATGAGGGTAAGTGATTAATGACAACATTTTGTGTGTAACTTACCTTATCAATTTTGTTTCCCACCAGCATTTTGACCAGATCATTTCTTGTACAGTATGTATCCAGCTCATTCAACCAGTTATCCAGCTTCGCAAACGTCTCTCGCCTAGTGACGTCATACACTAAAAAGACACAATCCGAGCAGACAATTTAGAAATTACTTTTAGAGGCTTAAATCAGACAACTATAATTCACAACATTTTATGGTTCAGACACCATTCCTGTTTATCATGTATAATTATCAGTGTATTCATCACATTTAACTTGGAATTGTTCTAAAGTGGTACAATGTTTTCATTTTTTTTTTAAATAGCTTATTAGTGAAAAACAGTTGTGTTTATGTTTGCCTACCCAGAATGACACCCTGAGCACCTCTGTAGTAACTGGGTGTTAAAGTTCGAAAACGTTCCTGACCTGCTGTGTCCTGTAAACACAAAACAAAATCAAGGCAAACAGTGTTAAATAATAACGTAACAATTAATATTTTGACTTGTTAAAGCATTTTAAAAGAGAAGCCTGCCTCCAGAGAAAAAAAGAAAAGGAAAACACTGCCACCTTGTGTTACATTAGTAAAACACAGTCAACAAGTATTATAAGGACTTATTACATCTGTCCCATTCAGTAGCGTCCAAACTAAGACATGATTGCCCTGAAGACTAAATTATGTGTAAATAAATAACTAACAAAAAGTGAGCAAAAATAGTTAGCCTTCACAAAACATAAATCTGTGTGACTCTAAATCTCGGGATAAAAACGCGGTTGACTTCTCACCCAGATTGCAAGCTTTGCTCGGTTTCCATCCACAGCAAGGGTTTTCACCTTGAAATCTACACCTGAATGGAAATAAATGATGTGTTTAGTACATACAGAACACATATCAACTTTCATCGTTTTACATTTAATCATATAGCAGATTCAGAACATGTAGCATGTTTTTTTAAAGATAAATAAAAATAATAAGTAGATAGAATAGATATAGAACAGAGAGTGCTTGTTTTAGAGGATCGAGTGTAGATGGAAAAGATTTTATTAGTATTTCACAATATTACTGTGTTTTCTGTATTTTTGATCAAATAAATGCAGGCCTGATGAGCAGAAGAAACTTCTTTCAAAAACATTAAAAATAGTAATGCTTCCAAACTTTTGTTCTGTACTGTATATATATATATATAAAAGTGAAGTGAGTGAAGAGACATTCAGACATTAATCTCAGAATTTGTGCTATGATTTAACCCATCCGAAGTGCACACACACACACACAGAGCAGTGAACACACACATACACACACACACACACACACACACACACACTGTGAACACACACCCGGAGCAGTGGGCAGCCATTTACACTGCGGCGCCCAGGGAGCAGTTGGGGGTTCGATGCCTTGCTCAAGGGCACCTAAGTCATGGTATTGAAGGTGGAGAGAGAACTGTACATGCATTCCCCCCACCCACGATTCCTGCCGGTCTGAGACTCAAACTCACAACCCTTCGATTGCAAGTCCGACTCTCTAACCATTAGGCCACGACTTCCCCATATATGTGTGTGTGTGTATGGGTGTACTTGTTTTTCTATTCTGGTGGGGACTTAAACCTGAATGCACACATACTCATGGGGACTCGTGTCACGGTGGGGACCTAAATTGAGGTCCCCACGGGTAAACAAGCTAATAAATTACACAGAATGAAGTTTCTTGAAAATCTAAAAATGCAGAAAGTTTCATGTGAGGGTTAGGTTTAGGGGTAGGGTTGGTGTAGGGCGATAGAAAATACGGTCTGTACAGTATAAAAACCATTACACCTATGGAGAGTCCCCACAAGGATAGCTGACCAGACATGTGTGTGTGTGTGTATATATATAAAAAATTCTATAAATATACTGTAACCAAACCCTAATCTTAACAGAAAAGTTTTGTCTGTACTTTTCCTCTTCTTGTCTTTTTCATTTAATTATAAAAAAAAAAAAAAAAAAAAAAAAATCAAATACACCTGGCTATGCGTTCTGTACTAGACTAACTGAGACTTGTCATGGCACTTGTATTCTGTTGTTGTTCTCTTGTTGACCTGACTGCTTCTATTGTTCTCATTTGTAAGTCGCTTTGGATAAAAGCGTCTGCTAAATGATTAAATGTAAATGTAAATGTAAACTCAAACAAAATTTATCACCAGAAGATGTTTACAGAATATTTGTCCCCAAAAAAATGGTTAAAACACACAAACACATATACAAACACTAGCAAATGTAAACCATCAGGTGGAATACTCAAAAAGATTCACAATCATATATGGAAATACAGTCTAGATGTTTTATGAGGATTACGATAATACCATACATATATAACGAGACAGATTTAATTTTTAATGGCCCCAAATATTTGTCAGGCAACAAGCCCAGAGCGACTAAAGATAGAAAGAGCTGAATTTATAGCTGAAAGGGGAATTGTGGGTTTATTACATAAAGATAAAAAGAAAATAGGACGACTCAACCACCTGTCTCATCATTCAGCAAAGCCACATCACTTACAAACATAAGTGATTTACATTCATAAAAGAAAAATGAAAGTATGAGTAAAGATGACAGGGGAATAAATCTCTCAGCGCTCAGTGAACGAAAGGTCTGGAGGCATGAAGTACTCCTGAATTTCAGCAAAGCACTGACAGATTTACCAGAGGAAGCCAAAGGAGGAGATCTGGACTTGTTTGGTTTGGATTGGGGGGCTTTGAAAAGAAGTCCGCGGTCACATCAACAAACGTCAACCTAAATGCTACAAAGTGATGGCCACAGCTTTGAACAACCAATGGATCTCCACAACATATAATGGTAATAATGACCAGTGAAGGATTCCTTGATCTCCAGTGTAAAGACAGTAACCGTTAAACAAGATTTGACGTGGAAAAATATACTTTTCAATATTTTAAATGTAACGTTTAAGTCCAGCAATCAACAAACCAAGTAAAGCCGTATTTCAAGTCAGACCAGCACTAGTAGTGAAGCTTATATGATGGATGTCAATGAGAGCTGTGATTTGGTTAGGTTTCTGTTTATTACATTATAAAGACAAACAATTATTATTATTGTTGTTGTTGTTGTTTTACATGTCAGTTATCAGAAACTAAAAACACAATGTGAATGTCTGATTTAGAATGTCGTGTTTAAACCTGCTTTTATGGGTGTCAGACTTTTACATACTTACCAATTGTTGCACCAATTTCTGGATCAAATGTATCATCTGTAAATCTCAAAAGAAGACTGAGGAAGAGAAGAGGGGAAAGAAAGGCGAATCAGAGACTGAACTTTCCTTCTTACTGGCAAATGATGCACACACATCTGCAAATATATGTTGTATGGGAATTTGAGAACTGAACTGACAAACATTCAAAGGTTTCTATCTAAAGCGAGGTAAGGTTGTTTTAATATAACTAGCTCGCGCAATGTGTTGTTGTTGTTCCATCAGATGACATCCGGTAAACTTCAAGTAGACGTTAAAGTTACCTGGATTTGCCCACTCCACTTTCTCCGATGATCAGTATTTTCAGAGTGGTCAAAATATCCTCAGTCATATTTTCCGGAAGAAGCCACTATGAGCAATAATACTGTCGATATAAATAAAAATATATCAAATGGAAAAGCAAAACTATTATTTGAGGGCCAAACGTTACTCTCTTCTTCGGTAAAACGTTTAGAAGGTGATAAACATCTGAAAAACACAGTTCTGCCATCTAGCGGTGGGTTTTAATCAATGTTTTTATTTATTAATTTAAAGATCTGGTAACACTTTAGAATAAGGTTCCATTAGTTAATGTTAGTTAACTACTTTCGTTAACATGAACTAAGCAAGAACAATCCTTCTACAGCATTTATTAGTCTTAGTTCATGTTAATTTCAACATTTACTAATGCATTATTTAAATCAAAAGTTGTTCTTGTTAACATTAGTTGAATTGTGAACACTGTGAATTACCATGAACTAACAATGAATAACTGTATTTTCATTAACTAACATTAACGAAGATGAATAAATACAGTAATAAATGTATTATTCATTGTTTGTTCATGTTAATTAATACATTAACTAACATTAACTAATGGAACCTTATTCTAACGTGTTACCAAAGATCTTTATACCAGTCGCACAAATGTAAATCCTCCTATGTATTTCTATATAATACATTTTTTTAAATCTTTATTAAAATTCTGCATACCATCTACCCTGTTAAATCAATAATTTCAAGGTACTCTGATATTGATGATTTATGTTCTTTTTGTAAAAATGAGAAAGAGGTGTTAACACATTTGTTTTTTGATTGTAAAATTTCCCAAAAGTTTTGGAAGGAATTGGCAGATTTCATATTTTCTCTTGTAAAGGATAAATACTATTTTTCTTTAAAGGATATTATTATGTACTATAAAAATAATGTAAACAAAGATCTTGAATATATTGTTAATTTATTCATATTGCTGGGGAAATTTTATATGCATAAACAAAAATGCTTAAATTCATCCCCAATATTTAAAGTATTTTTAGTTGAATTTGATTGTTTTATATCTTCATTGAAATTGATAAAAAACAAAAAGTCATTAACATTTATAAAATATTATGAAATTTTCTTTAGATCCCCTGTAACTAATTAATGTCATTTTATATTACACTGACTGTCCTATGCTTTGCTCTGTACTATGTATGTTATTTGTTTTGTGTTCAATAAAAAAAAAGGGGGGGGGGGGGGGGGACATTTAACGAGATTATAAAACCAACACTTGGTGGATTTTTATCATTATAGGGTGGTTGTGTAACTGCCAACACACATTTCAGTTCAAACAACTTGTAAAAGTGCATGTAGCATTATATGACTCCTTTAAAATGGAGAAATATGAATAAAAGGATTGTTTTATGTGCGTACACACGAGGTCGCCAGTGTTCTGTATGAGTCACTCATCTAAAAACCAATGGGATTTATAAACCAGACTGAAAGGAAGAATAACTACCCTTTTTAAGACCGTTTGGCTAGATTTATGTGAAGCAAAATCTTTACAATAGTAAAATGGCAGAGAGAAACATCACTAAGAGGGTCACTGTGATTTGAATATCATTAAAGTCTTAATCTTAATTAAAGTTAAAATCTAAGAAATGTTGCTAGTTATGGTCTATGGAGGTATTGTAATACACTAATTGGTACACAGTCACACACACACAAGATTTTTTTTTAAAGCGGTTTAATTATTTCTATGTACAGTCCTTTTGTTGCCAAGTTGACAACAGTCATCAGGAAAATAAAACAGATCAATAAGGTGCAAAACCAATAATGGTGTCTTTGCTCCCACCCTTAAAGTTAAACTGACATTTCAAGCAAAGATTTTTCACATTCCACATTCCTTTACAAAGTGAGGCTGAAAGTTGACTCAATCTAAAGGTATACTTTTACTTTGTCGAATCAGTAAATCACTTTCAATAAAGAGTAAGCAGCTGTGCAGAAAGAGTGAAGCATCTCATCATCGTATTGTTCTCCTTTACATTTATACTGATACCAGGTTTCATACAGTGCTGACTTGTACAAAATGACTGGACAAAAAAAAAAAGAAAAAAAAAGCTCTTAAGATTTATGGGCCCAAGCAGAGAAGAAGTATATTTACACAGGACCCTGCATATAACGTAGCTTGAAAATGTGCAGCAAACTTCACCGCACATTAAACAAAGTTATAAATGTGCCTTGAACATTAATATAAAAGTTGGTCTGAATTAAGCACCAAGACTCCATAATCTGGCTGAATGAGGAGTGAACAGTTTAAGCACTGCTTAAAAGCACCATTTATAGTTCATCAGGTTGGACTTTGAGTGATCAAAACAAAGCAGGATTACAGCCTGAACTCCTCTGCCACATATTCTCGTGTTTGACCAAACATTCGCAAACGGATTACTTCCAAGCCCTTAAACCTGCACGTGCACAGCTAGAGACTGCAAACTATAATGAAACTTCACATATGCACGCACTGTTATTTGTGTTTGAATGTAGTATATGTATAACTCTTGGTGTACGATGCATTGCAGTGTACTGGTGTTTCAGCTGTTTCAGTGCAGTGGTTGTAGTGTGTTCGGCAGAGGGGAAGTGTAGCGGTACTTCCAGGCCTAGTATCCAGAGCAGCCAGCCGACAGAGGACCACACCCTGGCCTGAGCTGCCCTGTTCCCCATGGGCTGCTCTTACCATAGCCCAAAGTTTGGCCAGACCACTGGATTGAACAAAAATGGGCCAGACATGCAGGAGGAGGAAGAGGAGGAGGAGGAGGAGCATAGGCTGGTAAAATACTTTCAAACAAATTACACTTTTTCTGCAAAGAACAAGCTTTGAGTGAACACATTCTGTAATTTACCTTAAGACTTATATCCTGAAGCAGCTTTCTACAACTAGTGTGAAGCCCTAGAAAGGCATTACTAAACATCAACATACAAACACAGGGTGGCTTATATTTATTTAAACATTTACAAATAAATACTTGAAGATTTGGTCTTCCATTAATGGCTTCTTGTTAAAGAAAGAAACAGACTTTTATAGACTTGACTGAGACCAGTGACCAGTGAGTTTTGAGCACATTATATTTAGATGGCAAGTTATGGACCATACTCTGTGTTCTGTCGTGATAAATTATAAAATCATAATACAACTCTCTTTCTTCTAATGGTACACTACCCTTCAAAAGTTTGGGGGTCTCTTACGCTCACCAAAGCAGCATTTATTTGATTAAAATTAGAGAAAACAGTAATTGTGAAATATTACTACAATGTAAAATAACTGCTTTCGATTTTCTCTCACATTTCATGCATCCTTGCTGAATAACAGTATCAATAAAAGTATTTAAATTAAAAAAGTACTAACCCCAAAATATTAAACGGTAGTAAATATACATTTGCTATTGTGGCATTACTGTTGGCCTTTATTTGGTGTCTATTTTGAGTTCTTCCTCATTTGTTACTCACTTTATAGTCAGATCATGATCTAAGGACAGTGCTATAGTGAATAATGATAAAACAGCATCAGGCACCAGATTCAGTCAAGGTCTTCCAGAATTAATTCAGGAAAATAGTGTCTATGATTCAGTCAATTCAATTTCAACATCACTCATATATGGACAAAATTCAATAAATAGATTGAATGAAAGTGAAAAGTTGGTGGGAAAGAACTTATGTGCCAGACTTCATCTCCCATTCCTAGAAGAAAAAAAGGAGAACAGAATGACAGAATGAGCCCATAGGGGAAAATACATTATATGCAACTGGAAGATCATTCTTTTCAAAAGAACCAGAATATCTTACTTGCTATTAATACCTAGTGTGATGTAGAAAATAAGGGTAGCACTTTATTTTACAGTCCTGTTCCTCATGTACATACTATGTACTTATTATAGTAATTACAATAACTATGTACTAACCCTGAACCTACCCCTAAACCTTACCCTACCCCATGTAGTTACCTTGTGTTACCAGAACTTTCTTAGATAAATACACTGTAAGTACACTGTAAGTACATGTTAGTACACATACTGTAAAATAAAGTGCAACCGAAATAAGTGTTTACTGACCTTGGCTTTCTTGAGGACGTGTCCTCGCACAGGTGAGGCTTTCGGTTGTGTCTGACGCCGCAGCAGAGATGCACTGTTGACTGGCAGAGAGCAGGTTTCAGTGTCACTGGTGTCACAGCTGGACATGGGCGAGTTGTCCACCGTTCGCCTCATTAACACTGGAGACTAAGAACAGATGAGACATTTTAATACCTGCTTTTCTCTATCACCAAAAACTGAACGTGACACAACCCTACAGTTAGCATAACATCATGTCTATGTTCGAGAAATTGCTCTTTTTCCAGACCTGTGGGCTGGAGCTGCCCGTTTTGGGTTCAATGGTCAGGCCCAGGGTGACGCCTCCATTCAAGGCTTTCTTCAGACTCTCCTTCACCTCTGTCAGCTCCAGTTCCAGATTGACTCGTTCCTCCTCTTTTAGTTTGCATTCATCCTCCACTTTCTTAAGTCTCTCGGTCAAAGATGCCTGAGATCGCTTACCTGTGTGAGAGGTTATAACATCTATAATGCTAAGTATTTATTACCAAAACCTTTCAAAAGAAGTGTACAGATTTTTGTAATCTCGAGCATTCAGATTCAATCGTAATTGAATGCCATAGTCCCACTGACATCCTCACCGGTGTTGTTCTCTATAGCAGTGCGGAGGTCCTTCCTGTCTTTTTTCAGCTGGGCCAGGCGGGTTCGAACTTCCTGCTTCCTCTTCATCAGCTCCTCCTCTTTAGCTTGGAGTCTCTTGGCATCTGCCTCCACTCTGTTTTTCCCGTACTTATACTGGTCCACACCTGTGAAGGTTAATGATGGATTATAATCAAAGTAAACCATGATCAGAAAATCGTTCCATTTTTTACTTGTGGATTCGGTCTCTTCATCGCATTAAAGGACTCTGCAGATTAAAAGGCAGACAGAATATACAGTATACCATATCCAAATATTTGCGAGTCAACGTAAATGGCCACTGGATGGTTAGGATGTCTGTGACTGACCGACTGCCCTGTCTGAAATGGAATTTGGGGTGATTGAGTTTACAAAGGAGCATGTCAACAGATCAACTGCTGTCTAACAGCACTGCAATTTCCACATACCAGCATTCTCCACAAATCTGTGTGGCTTCTCTTTCCTTGAAAGAAATTAGTGGTGTAATAGCTAGGATAATGGATGCAGACTTAATGTCTGCTTAGTTTAGTTTGAGACTTATTTTAAAACAAATGTTGAGATTATCTAAAAGATGTGCTCTTATATGTTAAGATCTCTTACTAGATTTGATGAGTTTCACTGGAAGAGTGCTGCTACATCCATTGGCCTTTTTGGGCTGGTTCTTGTCCAACTTCTGCTTCGCAGTGAACCCATTGGTGATCAGGCCTTTCTTACCCTTCAGCTGATCGGATGAAAGAAACATGTATGAGCTTTTGAACACACACAAAACTGATGTGTGCAACTGATATGTTGGCCACAAACAAAAATCTGATATTTAAGAACTTTGATTTCACTGTTAACACCTGTTACATTTTACAAAGGTTATATCTGCAAACCACATCTACTAAGCCACAAATGTTTCTAGAGGGGACATTTTCTTTTAGTTAAACTATAGCTGTCAGCAACCCTTTTTTAACCCTGGCCTATAAAATGTAAACCAGAGTGAAGTAAGGCCTCAGTGAATCCATTCAAGGCCATGGCCACCCAGACATTGATATTATATAGATCAAAAGCAGTCATATTTCTTGAGCTGGGTGGTCCATAATGCATGCACTATGCTCTGTGTTTATTTCCAATTTATATTTGTGCAGAAAACAGCATTAAGATACAGATAGTGTTTGTGATATGCTGTGTTAACCTGGGTTAGTCACCTGGTTAGTTTTAGTATTAGAAACTGAGGGAGAGGAGGAAGAGGACAGAGATTTGGTGGAGAGTGGTGAGTTGTAATGCCCTGTGGAAGATGACTGCGAGTGGATGGATTTGGGAGGGTAGCGGGCTGCTAGTTTGGGGGAGGGCATGTTTTCATAAAGATCTGTATTCTCATAATGAGACTCTTCTTTCCACCGACGGTCCCCTGAAGCTGGGGAGGAGTACTGCAAATCTCGTAGCTTCCGTATCGCAAGCGTGCAAGCAAAAGAAAAGCTATTAGAAAAGAAAAAGTGGATCAGGGAAGGAGAGGAGATAGGCAGGATCAGAAATGAAGGCTTACTGATCCATTGATGCAGGGCACATCATCATAATGCAGAGCGACCCCTGTGGGACAGGCGTAACCACTGACCGGGTTATCCAGGTATGGGTTTGGAGAAACTGCACGCTTACTGGTGAAACTGTGAACACATACATATATTCATTACTCCATGTACACATCACACACCGAACTTATACTGTAACTGTACAGTGTAACAGTAGTGATGGGAAAGATACTTCAAAACAAACGGTGTGCAATACAATCGGGAAAATGAATTATGCGTTACCGCTGCATGTTAAAAAAATAGGTTGTTAAAGAAGCTACATCTCATGCTAATGAAAATATTGTGAGCAGTACTGGGTTCCCACCAAAATGACTGTTTGGCCAGTTGAATGACATTAGCAGTGGTTTCAACGTCAATGTAATCATAGTGCAGTGCAGCAGGATCTGTTGTGGAGCCCGTTTCGGCCAGCAGGACACCCAGCCACCTTCCCATACTCTCAGAGGAGGAGGCCTGACGGGAAACGAGTGAGGAAAGACGCAATGAATGTGTGTCAGTGGAATATGAGACAAATCTCTGCAAATCCACTCTAAACATGATACAGCAGTGACATCATAGCGAGAGCCAGCCAACCAAATCATCCATCTAATCCCTGCCCTGAGGTCCTGTCTCAGACACATTAATTGCCCCGCAAGAGCCGGGGGACTTGGCACGTACCTCCAGAACAGCCACCTCCTGTCCGTTGCGCAGCAGACGGAAGGCAAAGGGGTGTTTGGAGTCCAGCCCTGGAATGACCTCACACCCCCGCAGCGGCAGAGAGGCCATGTGTGTCTTCAGATCTGCCCGGTCCTTGTGCAGGAACAGCTGGTTGTCTTTGAGCTGGCACCAGCGCTCTCTCCAGCGGTTATTGGACAGCACATTCAGATAGCCTGTTAATGATAGAGTTGGGGGAAGAATTATTCAAAAATGTTGCCAGTAATTTACATTTTCAGTTTATTTTTTTATGTTAAAATTTTGGGGGGAAAAGAAGATTTTTATTTTATTTTAATATATTTAAAAATGTAATTTATTCCTGTGATGGAAAAGCAGATTGTTTTTGTTTTTACTCCAGATTTGCTGCTGTGGCACATACATCAGAAGTCATTCTAATATGCTGATTTGCTTCTCAAAAAATATTTCTTATTAATATTATTATTGGTTAAAAATAGCTTAATATTTTTGTGGAAACCGTGATACATATATTTCTAATGGAATAGAAATATATGAATAGAAGTTTCAAAAGAACAGCATTATTTGAAATAGAATTTTTTTTTTTACTTTATAGATTTGGTCACTGTACAGGACAATCTAAAATGTATGCCTAATAGTAAATACAGTTATAAATCTGATCAGTTTAATGCATCCTTGCTGATTAAACAGAATTGTATTTGTGCAAAGCACCATTTAAGTGCAGGAAGGGAGCAATGCAAATAACACCGGCTCCTTCTTAGCCAACGGAAATTTTAATTAATTTCGTCCTAGCAGCCAGTAATAATATCAACAACAGATCTACAAACAAGTATTAAGCAAAACACTCACGCGCTGCCGTCCATTTCTTCTGTTAACTAATCACTTCAACTAGAATGCTTCAGTATCACACCTCAATGGCTATCAATCACTAATGTTAGGACTCTCATGTTATGAAAATAGCACAAATCTAGGTGTTGTGTGAATAGAGAGCAAGACAATCCTTTGTTTGGGTAATGTGTTTAATTAAGAGATGGAGAAAGAAAACTTAAGACGCAAAAAACTAGACAGCAACTAGTTTTGGAAGCATATCTGAGAGGATGAAAATAATGGATCACAGGAATAAATGACATTTTAAAATATATTAAAATGAAATCTGTTATTATAAACTGTTAGATTAGAATTTAACGTTTAAAAATCTTACCAACCCCAAACTTTTGAATGCTAGTGTATATCAAAATGGTACTGCAACCGCTCACCACATGTTGGGACATCCTCCTCCGCCGATGAGGTCTGTTCATCTGTAGATGGTTTTTTCTTGCCCAGGCTTATGATTTTAGTGATTTTCTTTCCAGTCACACGTCCAACCGTGCCTTTCTGCTCTGATTTAGAGTTCTTCTTGCCTTTGGCTGCACAAAAAAAAAAGCAAATTAGTGTCACAGTGTGAAATATATGTATGGGATTTTGTGAAGTAATATATTGTACAGAAATGCTAGTTATCTAGAAACCCGCTGGTGTTGCAACTATAACAAGGGATGGGTTTGGAAAATATTTCGTTTGTGGGATGGATTTGGTGGGAAAAAGATGATTTTCTTATTTTATTTTATAAAAAGATTATAAAATAATGAAAATGACAGATCTGTTCGCTTTAAAATGTTAGTCATTTAGACCAGAGAGTAAGAGGCTGAACTGACAATGACAGGACCCGTCTTCAGACTTAAATCCTTTACAGTGCGTGAAACCAACACCGTTCTTCTCCAAGTTGTTCAGATACTTTTATCTGAGGAGTGTGGTCTGTGGTCATGGTATTGTAAGAAACAAAAGATCTAGAACAACAAACTTGAGCACTGAGGGTAAAAGGACATACTGTGGAAAACCGTTCAGGTCACATCTTATTCCAAACCAATGGTGGACAATGTTAGCAAACTTGCATTTTGGGATCTGGACTTGGATAAAATGTGTAAGACGCTGCAGCACAACAAATTACAGGCTTTTCTCCTTCTCTAAAAGGCCTACTACAAAGGCAGCTCACAAGGACAGAGAATACATAAAAAGAGGGAAACTCTCGCTTTTCTGAAGGCCTGACTTGGTCCAAGCTCTACTGTAGAAGATTACATCTTAGTTGGCGACTCCTTTAATTAAAGCTAAGCCCATCTGAACCCAAGTCCTCTAAAGTTTCCTCAGGCATGAGGCAAAACCCAAAGACACAGATGCAAAAACCATTGGACCTTTAAGGACCTATACAGACATAGTTCTTCATTTTATCATGAAGGAAAATTCTGCGATCAGGCTAATATGATTTCACAGTGTCTCAGCACTTACGACAACTGAAAAGAATATGACGAATGTTTTATTTTTATTTGTATTCCATCTTTCATCAAAGAAGTGCAGCAGCTGGCTGCTGGTTTGATAGAAGAATATCTCTGGTGCTATCAGACAGAGGTGATTTGTGTTTCTGCTGCCAAGAAACACTACCCTAAATTCTTTGTTATAAAATAAAAACAAATACCTTTTCCATACCCTTACACTTTCACAGGAATTATTATATGACACCAGTCCTTGTTATCCATCGGCTTATCAGAGATCAGCTGCCATAACTCATGTGAAAACAGCACAGCAGTCACTGCGGCTTGTGGCCGTGATACTGAGCTATCATTCACACACAGTTTGCAGATTCACAAGTTTTGGATTCCACTCAAATTAAGCAATTCTTCACCGACACATCTGAGACAAGGCAGTGTCAAAGTGAAATAAGAAAGAAACATTTCCACAGACCTGAAACAGATGTCCCGAAAAGTTCAATCCTAGATTAAGACAGCATGGTGTAAATACTCGATAAATAATCCTATTCGATTATTTGAGAGGGTCTCCTTGCTTTGACTTTGGCATTGTTCAAACAATGGAGTTTTTCAATTCAAATAAATTTTTTTCTCTATTCAAGTACTGTTGCTCTGTTGTTTCACTAAAGGCGGTCTCACACCGGACGAGAGGCGCCGCGTCGTGTCGCGCCACATGTAAGACAACTCAAGGTATCGCACACCAGACGCGCATATTCTATATGCGTGAGCTCAATTTCGCAGCAAGATGGGAGAGTTTTAACTTCATCTATTATTATTATTTTAAATATATGATTTTAATTGATAAAAGCTGAGTTTTGAACGTTAATTAATGAAAAGAATCTGTGTTATTATAATAAGTCTGTTATTGTTTTGTTGTATCTGTTGTCTAGGCAACTGTGCAGCTGAAAACGTAACCAAACACTTTGTAATGTTTTAATTGAATGAAACAAGTGTACTGTATTTTAATTTCAGTTTCAGTTTATAACATCTGGGTTTTTTAATATAAAACTATGCAGATGGCGCTCTGTGGCGCGGCAGAAATTTGAACAGCGTTCTGAGTCGTAGCTGGGCGCCGCGGACAGACGCCGAATGGCGCCGCCGGTGTGTGTACTCCCATAGAGAATAATGTGTTCGAATTTTAAAGACGTGGTGCGACGCGACGCGGCGCTGCGCTTCTCGTCCGGTGTGCGACCCCCTTAAGTTTGTTTTTTGTTTTAACCGAAAAAAGTGAAGATTTAAAATTCACTTCATCAATTAAAACACTAGCAGACAAATTATTATTATTTTTATTTAATACAGCTATTTTATCTAGTAACTGCTTCCCAGCAGAATTCAGCAGTCAAAAACAACTGAAAATGACTGACAAACTGGGAGACAGACAGCTATAGATAGATTAGCTTCCAGACACAAAATACTCTCCCTTTACATGAACTCTTCATCTGTCCTCTCCAATGATGATATGGACCAAAAAAGGACTGAACATAAAGGCTCACCTGGATCTTTGCCATCAGAGATGCCATTTTCATGACAGGGCTCTCCATCTGAACTGGGTCGATCGCAGGACAGCTTCTGCAAAACAAGAGTAAGGTTACAGCTACAGTATGCTTGCAGTTACAGAAAAAAACATGCATTTTAGCAGGAGGAAGAACACTGAATGGCACAAATAACAGTGAATTCCTTGTTACATTTCATTTAATGACCAATTGTTTATAGATAGACACATTATATACATGCACAAAGAGTCAGAATACTAAAGCGCATACACAAACACCTCTGCAGTCTACCCAAACAAAATTCGGAGCACATTTGTTTTGCATTAAGTGTGAATAATTAGACTAGGCTCATGCATGTTGTGCCAGTTTAAGAGGTTTGACATTAAACCCCCTTTAGATCTGTCTTAAAAACAGAACACACAAATAAACAAGTGCAACATGCGCATGCTGCAAAAATCGCAGTCGCAGCATACTGCATATGAAAGAATGTGTTTTCCAAAAATGATAAGATCACATATCCTCCCACACCTATTTAGCCTTGCCAGCAGCACACATCCACAGCAAGATGGAATTTGGTATGCATATGCAGCTTTTATAGCCCTCCATGCCCTGGCAGGAGAGCCACTGTGCAAGAATACTGATAGGAGGCGTCTGTGTAGGGTACTGAGGTGTGCTCAAGCAGGCAAGCATGCAAACTGCCACACAGTCTCACAAACCTGCATGTACAGTAGGTAGATCCAACATACTCTGCAGGCATAGTACACCCGCACATGCAAAGTATTATACAGAAATAGAATTAAGAATTCGCACCTTTTCCAGCTCTGCTTTGTGAATTGGGGAACCAGAGCCAGCTCCGTCACAGTCCACCACTCCATTTCCATTAGAGCAGACTTCCTTCATCACCTTAAAGAAACCACAGAAGCGCAAAATAATCAATATACCTTTTTAAATGAATGGGATGCTTGTTCCATTAGAAATAAAGAAATGCTAATTAAAAAAAAATCTATTTTTATGATGTTTAACAGGGTTCCCACAAATTTTGCTCAATACATTTCATGACTTTTCTGGAATTAAGATAAAAAAAAAAAAAATTCAGATATTACACTCACAAAGATCAATTTAGCTGATACATTTGTTTACATTACTACAGCTAGAACAAATTATATTAACTAGATACATTTTCTTAGACTTATAAAAAAAAAAAAAATTTGTGAATATATTTAAAAAATCTAAAAAATGTATGACTTTCCAAGACTTTATTATTTTATTAGATTATATTCATTTCATGTTTTTTCAGGTCTAGAAATTTTATTCTATTTCACATGGCAACCCTTGAATAGTCCGAAACTTTCTTTGCTCCCAGTCAAACAGATGCCACAAGCACAAACTCTCCACCACCTCCACGTTCTGCCATGCACATGCGCTCAAATGGATTCCACACGTCACATGCAGTTGGAAGTGCAGCTGGAAGGCTGTTACATGCGTCATTGCTCTCGTGGCTCTGTGTGAATGAGATATCCAGAGATCTCAAGACTGCACAGACTCTTCGCCGCCACATAAGTGTGACCTCACATTACCTGGGGGTAACACCCAAAAAAACCCATAACCAGTGGTGTCGAGTGAACAAGATGGATACAGAGATCTATCACAATGAGAGAAGCTCACCTTTACACACCCTACACAGCCCCTTCCCAAACTGCCCCCATGTCAAAGACCCATATATAACCAAATATCATTTTAGTTGAACTCCTCTGAGCGTCGTAACTTGACGCAGCACGTTGGGGTTTGGCAACCGGTTTACATAATTGGGCTCGCGGGAAAATTGCAGGCTGTGGCCTCACTCTTTGGCTTTGACTGCAAAGAAGTGGGTTTCTGGGACACGCTCAGTCAAAAAATATTTTGTGCCGTGCTAATGTGCCCTCATTAGCGTTGATATTTTCAAACGAAGAGTTAATATGGAGAACTACTGCATGAAATCCAACAATCAAAGTCATATTTACCAGTCAAACAAATGTTTGTAGACAACCAAACTGCCACAACAGATAGTGAAGCGAAGCAAAGCCAATGACGAGCATTCAGCATGGGCAGAAATTAACAATTCCACACCAGTCAGCACACAAACACAAACCAACACAATCAGTAGCTAATAAGATGCAACGCAACAGAAAGCAGGAACTGAAAAGAAGAATAAAAGTTTCAACATTATACAGTGGTCATGTTCATTGCTACAATAGACAAAGACTAACAGGAGAACAAATGCACTCCATATCTTACCATTCCTGCCAAGGGCAGAGGAGAGTCAAATTACAAAAAATAGAGAAGAAAGAAGAACGAAGGGATGAAGAAAGACAGGAGGTGGAATTTCCCCAGGCCTGACCAAAGGATCAGAACAGAGGAGCTACGTGAACTAATCGAATTAAGACTGGAAAAGAAGGAGAGAGAACAAAGAAGAAAACAATGCAGAGGTGCGATACAACACTAAAATGATTTAAAAATGAAAAACAACAAGCCAACATTTTCCATAAATTAATCATTAGTCAACTGGATAAAGCATCTATGAGCCACAGACACCTCTGGGTTTCTTTACTGTTCCTTAGTTTATTTTGAAGCCATGAAGTATTCCATTAAATCTTAAAAATGTTTCCTTGTCGCCTAATATTCCACTATTTGAATACTAATGTCTCCCATAAAACATTTAGTTCCACTTAAAAAAAAAAAAAGATTTTCATTGAAGCAGAGCAAAACACATTCTGAAACAACCACATCTTGTGAGTATTTAAAAGAGAATCAGTGGGTCATTTACTATGTTATTAATGATCTAATGTCTGCATCTGTGAATAATGATTTAATTTCTATAAAAAAAATTTATATCAACAACAAAAAAAATTCTTAAAAATTCAAAGACTTATTTTGAAAAACAACAACTTACAAAGAGCACATTTCTAATTGCTATAATTTATTTGATTTAATTTTAATTGGAGCTTGAATAACATTTTTAAAATAAATAAACTGGACTCTAGGAATTTTATCACTTTCCCAAGACTTTTAAGATTTTCATTATTTTCCCAGGCATATAAAACTATAATTATATGGGAGACATTAGATGCTGAATAAAAAAAACAGTGGAATATTCAAGTTTCTTTTAATAATAATTTTGGAATAAATTATTTTCCCAGGTTATTACTGAAGTTAGAGAGAACATGCTTCTTCATTTTGGGAATGAGTCCCTATGCACCATTGAGTTGTTGAGTAGTGTGTGCATGACTGAAACACAATATAACAAATCCCCTTGAGGAAGGGTGGTTTCTGTTTATTCCAAGCAGAAATCAATTACAGACCAAACAGCACAGCACTTTGCCCCCTTCCTATACCGCAATTACAGCTATTGTTGCTGCATATTTGCAGTCTGATGTCCACACCCACTTGAAGGTGCTGCACAGCTAATTGCATGTGCCTTCCTGTCCGCAAATCAATAAACAGAAGCTCATTACGATATGGACACATAGTAACAGAATAGGAAAATCTCTCTTTTTTTTGTCTTTATAAATGAGACCGTTGCAATGAGTGATGTCTTTAGAAACAGAGCCACCAGAGGAGTGATGGACAGCAATGAGGGAACTGCAATTTCCATCAATCGTCCATTGACTGCAGCTGGTTTTAATGATTTATCTGCAGTATAAGTTGCTTTCAGGTTATAAACTCAAAGATCCGTCACACGAGAGCTCAGAGACTTTCACTGGCACGGTTCACAATGTTTGTGAAAACCAGATGTGGAGGAAAACTGCTTTAAACAGATATAGAACAGACTATCAAAGTAACAAGTTATCAACAAGCACCATCTCTAGAGCCGTTAAGATTAAAATCCTTTGAACTTAAACCAAGAAACGCTTTTTAAAGTTTAGGCTCACAAGAGACTTGCGCAAGGAGTTGAAATGAACTGGGTGGATATAAACTAAATCTAAATATACAGATGTGACACCCGAGAACAAAGATGTAATAGTATGTATAATTCTGTATTTAGTATATAGAGCAACCTGCTTTTAACCCAACACACCCAACTGAACACAAACACTGAACAGCTGGACCCGAGGACTGTTACTCCTGGTTTGTTTAACTTCTACTGTATACCGAAAAGACGAGCATATGTCACGATAGGTATTGGGGAAAAACACAACGAGAGGGTAGATCCAAATGCAGGTAAGGGTTTTATTTAAACAGAGGGGTAAATACAAAATAAACAGTCATGAGAGACAAATCAAACAAAAAGGGAACCGGATGAAACGGGGAACTCGGAAGAATGGAAGGTAGAGGAAGTCTGGTGGAACGAGAGAATGAGACACATAGAGTAAGACAAAGCAAGACTGATGGACCTGAAACACAATGACATCAGACAAGGACTCCGTGACATAGACTAAGACAGACTGGGTATTTATACACAGAAGGATAATTGGGAAACAGGAGACAGGTGGGGTGAACAATCAATCAGGTAACAAGGAGGAAGGTGACCATATAAGGGAACAGGAAGTGATCTGGGACAGGCACCGTGAGAAGGAGGACATCTAGTGGAACCCCGGGGAACAACAACCCAGACACTGTGACAGTACCCCCCCTCTACGGAGCGGCTACCAGACGCTTAAAGACAAAACATGACACAGAGACCAGGAGGGAGGCGGACAGGTGGAGGCTCAGGGGGAGGGACGGAAGGCCAGAAAAGGAACACATGGGGGACAAACACCAGAAATGATACATAAACCCGGGAGATCAGGAGGGAGGAGGACCGGAGGAGGTACAGGGGGAGGGACGGAGGGCCAGACTAAACTAAAGAGAACAGACAGAAACAGAACTCAAAAAACACAAAACATAAGTCCATGAAGGACATGTTGAGGCGTCCACTAGGATGGAGCAGATGACCACCACAGCCGTGTGGTCAAGGCCAGAGCCCTCCAGGGCGGAGCGGAAGACCACCACGTCTCTGTGGTCGAGGCCGGCGTCCACCAGGTCGGAGCAGAAGACCACCACGTCCTCATGGTCATCACCAGAGTCCCCCAAGGTGGAGCGGACGACCACCACGTCCTCGTGGTCACCGCCAGAGTCCCCCAGGGCGGAGCGGATGACCACCACGTCCTCGTGGTTACCGCCAGAGTCTCCCAGGGCGGAGCCGAAGACCACCACGGCCTTGTGGTCACCGCCTCGGGAACTGTAACGGACACCGCCTCGGGAACAACATCGGGCACCGCCTCGGGAACAACCTCGGGCACCGCCTCGGGAACAGCATCGGGCACCGCCTCGGGAACAGCATCGGGCTCCGCCTCGGGAACTGCATCGGGCTCCGCCTCGGGAACTGCATCGGGCACCGCCTCGGGAACGACCTCGGCCTCAGGAACAGCATCGGGCACCGCCTCGGGAACTGCATCGGGCACCGCCTCGGGAACTGCATCGGGCTCCGCCTCGGGAACTGCATCGGGCACCGCCTCGGAAACAGCATCGGGAACTGCATCGGGCTTCGCCTCGGGAACTGCATCGGCCTCGGCCTCGGGAACAGCCTCGGGCACCGCCTCGGGAACTGCATCGGGCTCCGCCTCGGGAACAGCATCCGGCTCCGCCTCGGGAACAGCATCGGGCACCGCCTCGGGAACTGCATCGGGCACCGCCTCGGAAACTGCATCGGGCACCGTCTCGGGAACTGCATCGAGCACCGCCTCGGGAACTGCATCGGGCTCCGCCTCGGAAACAGCATCGGGCACCGCCTCGGGAACTGCATCGGGAACTGCATCGGGCTTCGCCTCGGGAACTGCATCGGGCACCGCCTCGGGAACTGCATCGGGCACCGCCTCGGAAACAGCATCGGGCACCGCCTCGGGAACTGCATCGGGCACCGCCTCGGGAACTGCATCGGGCTCCGCCTCGGGAACAGCATCGGGCTCCGCCTCGGGAACAGCATCGGGCTCCGCCTCGGGCACCGCCTCGGGAACTGCATCGGGCACCGCCTCGGGAACTGCATCGGGCACCGCCTCGGGAACTGCATCGGGCACCGCCTCGGGAACTGCATCGGGCTCCGCCTCGGAAACAGCATCGGGCACCGCCTCGGGAACTGCATCGGGAACTGCATCAGGCTTCGCCTCGGGAACTGCATCGGGCACCGCCTCGGGAACTGCATCGGGCACCGCCTCGGAAACAGCATCGGGCACCGCCTCGGGAACTGCATCGGGCACCGCCTCGGGAACTGCATCGGGCTCCGCCTCGGGAACTGCATCGGGCTCCGCCTCGGGAACTGCATCGGGCTCCGCCTCGGAAACAGCATCGGGCTCCGCCTCGGGAACTGCATCGGGCACCGCCTCGGAAACAGCATCGGGCACCGCCTCGGGAACTGCATCGGGCACCGCCTCGGGAACTGCATCGGGCTCCGCCTCGGGAACTGCATCGGGCTCCGCCTCGGGAACTGCATCGGGCACCGCCTCGGAAACAGCATCGGGCACCGCCTCGGGAACAGCATCGAGCACCGCCTCGGGAACTGCGTCGGGCTCCGCCTCGGGAACAGCATCGGGCTCCGCCTCGGGAACAGCATCGGGCTCCGCCTCGGGCACCGCCTCGGGAACTGCATCGGGCACCGCCTCGGGAACTGCATCGGGCACCGCCTCGGGAACTGCATCGAGCACCGCCTCGGGAACTGCATCGAGCACCGCCTCGGGAACTGCATCGGGCTTCGCCTCGGGAACTGCATCGGGCACCGCCTCGGGAACTGCATCGGGCTCCGCCTCGGGAACTGCATCGGGCACCGCCTCGGAAACAGCATCGGGCACCGCCTCGGGAACTGCATCGGGCACCGCCTCGGGAACTGCATCGGGCTCCGCCTCGGGAACTGCATCGGGCACCGCCTCGGGAACAGCAGCTGCCTGTCTCCTCCTCCGCCCTCTACGATGGGGAGTCGGTGGCGTTGAGTCGGCCATCTTGTGCTGTGGTGCAGGGCTGGCGGCCATCTTGGGCTGTGACGCTAGGTTGGCGGCCATCTTGGGCTGTGGGGCTGGGCTGGTGGCCATCTTGGGTTGTGGGGCTGGGTTGGCGGCCATCCTGTGCAGTGGGGTTGGGCTGGCGCCCATCTTGTGCTGTGGGGCTGAGCTGGCAGCCTTGTCTGGACACTCTGGTGTGGTTGTTGCATTCCACTGGGCACGATGGTGCAGGTAATTGGTAAACCCCCAAAAGTCCAGTATCTCTAACCCCTTCATCTCCCATGAAGGTAAAGGATCATCCAGGCAATTATTAAATAAATCCTTTAGTGCTGCATCATTGTAACCTAGCCCGACTGCCATAGTCCAAAACAATTGCGCCAGGCCACCCACCTCACTTCCCTCTTGATGAAGGGTGATTAAGTTCTGGTATCTCCCCCTCCGTTCCTCCATGGTGGCTGGGGAACCGATTCGAAATCCCACACCGCTGGATCTAGGCATGACGGAGTCCTTCTGTCACGATAGGTATTGGGGAAAAACACAACGAGAGGGTAGATCCAAATGCAGGTAAGGGTTTTATTTAAACAGAGGGGTAAATACAAAATAAACAGTCATGAGAGACAAATCAAACAAAAAGGGAACCGGATGAAACGGGGAACTCGGAAGAATGGAAGGTAGAGGAAGTCTGGTGGAACGAGAGAATGAGACACATAGAGTAAGACAAAGCAAGACTGATGGACCTGAAACACAATGACATCAGACAAGGACTCCGTGACATAGACTAAGACAGACTGGGTATTTATACACAGAAGGATAATTGGGAAACAGGAGACAGGTGGGGTGAACAATCAATCAGGTAACAAGGAGGAAGGTGACCATATAAGGGAACAGGAAGTGATCTGGGACAGGCACCGTGAGAAGGAGGACATCTAGTGGAACCCCGGGGAACAACAACCCAGACACTGTGACAGCATATCCGTGTGGTTCACCAGAAAAACCTGCAGGTCGACAGCTGCTTTCTAATAAGCTACTCCAGATTTTCATCGAGCACAATCTTATGGATATGAACCTAGCACTTTTTGAGCTGTCTGGCCACTTTTAGGATTTCTGGTTACCTTAAGCCACTCTTCGGCCTGTTCTTTGCTCTGTACGGCAAGCACCAGAGCATCAGCTCCCTGATGGACGATCTTTAGTTCATGCTTCTTCTTCTTGCCGTCTTTGGGAATGTGTGTGATGCTGCAGCCAGACAGGAGGAGCTCCATCTGTGGAGTCTGGTCTTTGGACGACTTGTAGCACTGAGAGACAGAGAGAAACACATTAGGGCAGCTGCTTAGCCTATACATATTAGTTCCTCTGAAATCATTTTGTTTACACACTACAACATAAGCTGAGACGAGCCAAGCAGAGTTGCTTGGAAATAGTGGCAATGTGACAGTGGGGTAAGATGTGTCAGTGGGTAAACTGTCTTGATATTTTTTATCAAGTGACCATACATATAGGCACACCAAAAAACAGATAAGCATATAAAAAGTTAGCATTTTTATGCTAAAACTGATATGATTACTAATGTAGAAAAACTAAAGATTGGCTATGTTAGTCTAAACATTTACCATTAATTATTAAATGAAGCATTTTTCCTAAAATAGTTTGGTGGGGTAAAGTGTGCCAGATGCTGTACTCTCAATAAGAGTGTGTGTGTGCACTCACCAACAATTTGTTGTCTTTAATGACACAGAGCAGTTTGGTCCATTGTCCAAAGCGTTTCTTTCGTAACAGAAATGCACAGATACGTGCGTCTTTCACCAGGTCCATGGAGGCCTCCTCGGATGGCCACTGGTGATGCATCTTCTGCCCCTTCCCATCCTCCTCTTCCTCATCATATGACTCATATGAACTACTCATGGCATCTGAGTCATAATCTGAGAAAAGAATTACAACTCTGATTATTGAATTGTACTGAAATTAATGCAAAAATGTTCTGGCCTTTCTTAGGTCACAGATGCAGCTACATTACTGGCATAACTCTAAAACGTATAACATATTAATAGTGTGGTGTTAAAAACTATCCTTACTAGAGGTGATGTACTCTGGTGCTTTCCCAGGGCCCAGCGGAACGGCTTCCTCATAATAACCTTCAGGAAGAGAAGAGCTTGGCAAGGGAGGAGGCCCGTTGTCTGGAGGCTTTGGGACGGAGGGAAAGAGAAAGAGAGAGAAAGTGGTCAGCTCAATCATACAGCCTCCTGGATGAGAGTGTCCCTTCTTCCTTTTCCTAGAAATGTGAGGACAAAAATATCCGCTTCACTGGCTCCAATGACTGTCTGCAGCTGTGAATCCTCAAAAGCTAACAATATCAAAACAGCTGAGGCATCATCCATCTTATCCCGTATGAAAAAGAAGTTTATTGAAGTATGCTATTAGTATACTTCTTTTAATTTTTAAAAAATAGGAAATTATACTTTCAGTCTACTTTTTATGTACTTCTCAGAAATGTGGTCTATGTACAGTACTTCTCAGAAATATACTTAAAATGACATTTAAGTATAGCTGGCTTAAAAAAAGCCTAAATATATTTGCGCCATAGCTACTTGTGCTCCAGGAATCAATGTTTTCATTGTTATATGGTAGGTGGCGCTATTACTCACCTTCTGTACACAATTTCCAAAACACAAGCGAAGAAGAAACCGAAACAACAGATGCTTCAATATGTGATCTAACACGATCAGAAATAAAACAGCATCACATAAAATGTCGACCCATGAAGAGGTTATAACTGTCAAGCCATCTACGTTTTGAATATAGTCATAGTCTTTTTTCAGCTTTTTGTTAAAAATTTTGTTTATTTCTTTATTATTATAATTTTTTTATTTACGGAACTTACCCACATTGAAGTATTTATAAAAAAAGAATGCATGAAGCTGCAATAAAATGTTTTTGTTTACAAGCAGATTCCCTTTTCTTTCTTTTAATGTTTTGTATGTTCAGAAATTCATATAACGAAATATATACAAATTAATACCTAAATAGGGACATAGTAGTAGAGCTGAAGATCTTTGCCCAAACCTGACGGGACCCGATGGGACCCGGCGAATTCGGCCGGGTTCGAGCTTAATTTATGTCATCTTACGTGGGCTCGGGCCGGGCTCGAGCTCGCGCTCCGGTTTGCGAGGTAACCGTGTATGGTAACATGTGATGTGTTTCGATTAGCTCGAGAAAGATGCGAAAATGGATGCTGAGTAGGTGTAATGAAGGCTTGCCTCTGGCGATTACGTTTTGGTTGCACCAGCAACTAAAGCAAAGTCTGAGGTGTGGAAAAGTTTTGACCATGTTTATAATGAGAATAATGAGTGAATAATGACGCAGGAGTGACATCAGTGAGCGCAGGAACGCGCTGAAGACATCTACAGTGGATTCAATCATTTTCCTCCACAAAAACATGTAGACCTAGCCTAATCTCTGTGAGTAAAGGTTTTTCAAATGATGAATAAATATTCATTGAGTCTTAAATGCACAATGTGGACAGAGTATTTACGCTAATGTTGGCATTATTGTTTTATTAAATATCATCTGCTAGTGCGAAGCAAATCCAGCGGAGCCTTTATCTTAATTTCGTTATTGCCAAATACCCATCTTAATTAAAAATTTATCTTAATTAAATTTGTCAATAATGACTCATTTTTATTGGTGCGTTGGTCTATTTATAGGATAAATGAGCCTATGTCTAGAATGCTGAGATGTTACGATGTCACAGAGGACTTATTTTATTTCTTTATTCCAACTTCCAAGTGGTCTAGTCTATGTTAGCTATGAATAAATTATGTTAAAACATGTATAAATGACTCATTATTGACAAAAGGCAAAAGAGTATTTAAATAATGTCGGGCTGTAAATGGGTTCGGGCTTTTAAAAAGCTGTCATTCAAAATGTAGCCTACTTGTCGGGCTCGGGTCCTGTCGCGCCTAACTTTTAAGGTCCGATTACAGCTCTACATAGTAGTATACTTATAGTATGATGTAATTTTCACTTAAAGAAAATGTACAAATATACTTGCAGTATAAAACTACTAAAATTGTAGTTTACCGAAACTATACTAGAAGTGTATTAAAATGCTAAAAGTATTTAATTAGTAAACTATCAGTACACATACAGTATAAGTTTACTTTTAGTATAGTTGCAGTACAAAAAAAAATATATATATATGTAATCCGGTTGCGTACTCAAAGTTTACTACTGTTATACCTAAAGTATACTTAAAAATATACTTTTATATAGTAGGAAGTTGGCCAATTTAATCCCAAGGAGTACTGAAATAGTGCACTTACAGTTATTAAATCAAATTACTAGTATGCTGATATTTGTATACTTACTATATAAAGTATACTTTAAAATGTAATTGAACTTTACTTCAGTATACTTAATAAAATAAACTTGAAGTATACTTCTTTTTGGCACGGGATCTGAAGTCCATCTTAGAGGTCAACTGTTCATACTGAACTAAGATCTCTAACATCACAGTGAGGCCAATATGAACCATCCAAGGGCGTACATATCAACAACTGTGGCAAGAATCAAAAGGGAACGTAAACAAACAAACTGTCAACAAAAAAAGAGAGGATTTTATGGTAAAAGAGCAGCTGGTCATGATAAGGAGAAGAAAGAAAAATACAAAAAAGTGAAAGTACAACACAAACAAATCAAAAATAGGAAACTAGAGCAGCGTGAGCTACAGAATAGAAAGATGAGAATCATAAGGCTAGCCAGCAAGTTCTGGAAAAAGAGTTCAGGGCTGTTTGCCGTTCTTTATTCCCATCTGGAGGCGCACCATTAGAAGTGTGGGCTTCTTACCTAACGCAAGTCATTTGGCCAGATTGCTCCATCTGTGTTTAAACAAAAACAACTGTAGTAAATAAAGGTAATACCTAACAGAATATCACTCATTTAGTTTGCTGCAATAAAGATTCACTTCCAAAATCTAGTGTGCTGTCCCCGCAGGCAGCGTTTTACATCACCATAGACACTCTCTTAATGCCAAGACTGCACCCAAAGGTAGGCGGCATAATTATACTGCCTTCCAAGACTTTCTTTTGGCTGAATTGCTAGGGCAGGGAAGCATTGCATGTTTAGTGAAGAAGGCAATCCTAGAAAGCACTAGAATGAGAGGTCTAATAGAATAGAATATATAATATTTGTAAATTTTAAATGATTTTAAAATTTCTGAGGGAAAAAATATGCATGGAAAAACTGAAAGATTAGAGAAAATCAAAATTTCTTCATATGCATTTCCATTCTCATTGCAGTTACAACACCGGTTTAAAAATCTGAAAACTTTTGTGCACACTTTTAGGATAAAATCTGCACAAAGTTTTCTACACGTGGCCCCTGGTGTCTATAATCAATGTGCCCACTAGAGAACCTCATTAGTGTGCAAGTCAGTTTGTTTGAAAGAGGGAAAAAGAGAAAGAGAGATTGTGTGTATATGAGCGCAAATGAGCATGCATGTGTGAGTTACAATGTGTTTAAGACCGTCTGATTTGGGCCTTGGTTGGTTGGGCCCCGCTGGCAGCACATGTGACAACCTGGTGTTGTCATGACAACGCAGGCCCTCCAGAGTCTCCCTCATTTCCCAGGCTGCATGCAAACAATTATGGTTGATGACAAACTCATATAAACACTTCTCGTTTTCTTTTCCCCCCTCTAAACCATGGAAAGTCTGTCTTTATTTCTTTTTCTTTCATTTCAGCTCACAGAAAGCACTTTTATTTTCCAGTGCTTTTCAGGTGGGGGAAATTACAACACATTTCAAGAGACCAAAGGACCAGTGATCTCAGTTGCCACCTGGCACACTTTCTCAACATGGTAACCTCGATGTGGTACAATATTAACACGGAACATGAACGCAAGAAGACATGGAAATATACTGTAGGGGGAAAAGTTAAAACAGACGAGAAACAACCAAACGCTTTCACTGATTTACTGCATTTTCATTTTAGGAAGTAACTGTGATGAGACCTTCTATGTTCAGATATTACCAAGAAATATCACCCTTGAATGCTTTTTTAGATTATTGATGGTGCAAGAACAGCATGGCCTTTTTCAGCGTGGCCTAAATTAGCTCATAATATACTGGCAACAAAAACAGCGTCAAATTGATTGTGTGTTGGGCTGAGCTCAGTGTTTATTCTGTACTCTGCTGGTTCCTGAGGGTTTTTGTGTAATCAAAGCTACAATCCTGGCACATGAGAGAAGGGTGCGTTTGATGTCAGAGGTAGAGGAGGATACTTTATCTCTGTGCTAGTCATTGCAACTTGGCTTTAGATATAAATGAAGAACAGAACATGCAAACTTCCCCATTCACTCTTCATCTTTGTGGGTACTTAAGAGTGAAGCTACTATAAATGTACGTCTAAAGCAAGATTTGGCTGCTCCTTTCTTCCTCTCAGCATGATTTTTAAAAAAATGAATTCATAATTTTATTTAGCAAGGATGCATTACATTTTTCAAGAGTGACAGTAAATGCATACATTTTATAAAATATTTCGATTATGTTCTTTTGAAAGAAAAAAAAGTAATATTGTAAATATTGTGAAAATATATATAGTATAAAATACTAAATGACAATGAAATAAAAAAAAGAAGAAGAAAAAAAAAACAATAAAATATGGAAAACCAAAAGGGCAAAGAACTGTTTTTCTTTTAACGTTGTCATTTCCAGTCAAAAAGTTCACTGAATACAGTAGCACTATTTATCAGTTCCTTCTTTCCCATCAAGCCATAAACCGCTCAGCTAAACACAGAAGACAGCTGTGTTACTGCCTGTTATGGTTTCGGTTCATCAGGGCATCTAAGCCCGGAGGGAGGACAGAATTCCAGGCAAAAACTGCAGTGTGAAGAGTCTTGCCGTAGCAGCGTTCCATACCAGAGCCGCTCAAGTATTTTTAGGCATAGTTCCACCTCTGGTCGGAGCTGGAAATCTGTATGAAGCATATCTGCACCTACAGAAAAAAGTACACTTCCACCTATTCATGCAAGATCTAGTCCATCAATATGTCTGTGCTTATGTATAAGGGAAATACTTGACCTAGATTTCAAAAATGAGCTTCAAACTTCATTTCACACTTCCTTTCCAGACCATTTCACTTCATAACATAGCGTATAGTGTTATTATGCGGTCCGTGATAAGTGTGAGTGTTAACAGACGTCTGGGCCAGTCTGGGTCTATTGTATTGGGATTGCAGCACAGCGCAGCCAGGAAAATGAACTCAGTCCGTCAATAATTCAGATGTTTGACCTTCACATTTCCTTGTTTGGCTGCTTTAATATACAATGTATTCATGCATACACTTAAACATTATTCATACACAAAACCTCACACACATTCATGCAGTGGAGTTAGTTTTGTGAGGTTTGTGTCTTAGCAATTGGTTTTCTATGTGTTTTGGAGAATTTTTTCATTCTCGACTGGTTCTTTCGCAGAAACTTTCCAGCAGTCCCACATTAAAAAACATCCCAAAAAATGAAAGCTCATTTTCCAGAATGAAGTGACTATATAAACTGTCACTTGCTATAACCTATAAAAGATGTTCAGAGGGGTAGAAATCGCCATCTGTATTGGTATTTCCATGGAAATCATAATTCATTTTCCTTCTTTTGTCCATGACACAATGAGGGATAGGTCATTGCATTCCACACTGCGGTTAACCCTCTTTAAAAGGTAGCTGGGGGTGTGTGTGTGTGGGGGGGGGGGGGGTTAATACAGTAGAGCCTTTTGCTTTAGCACAACTGAATCTTGGGATTTCCATTGTCTGCCACTGAGGGCCTAGAAAGAGAGAACACATCCAAAACCCGACTCTCCTGCTATGACTTTTGTCATCATTAGTCACTGGTACAGCATTTTGGGCAAAAAAACAACAACAAAAAAACCCTGCATTTAACTTTGGGACATTCAGTGAAAATGAAAGATAAAGGGGAAAAATGAACAAAGGAAGAGCTAAAAAAAATGGGTTAAAAAGAGGGGAGGTTTTTCAAAAACAGACTCCCTTTTGGGTTACAAAGGGCAGACAGATAATGAGTTTGTCTGCGTCTATGTTCATTAATATGACATTGTGTGTTGAGGTGCAGTCGGGGTATGCTGGTGGGGAGGAGCGGAAGCCAACATCAACACAGATGAAAGTCATCATTGTCACAGCGGAGTCTGCTATGGCTTTCCCCTATTCTCTTGCTCTCTCTCTCTGCTCAGTTAAGAAAGGCAGGATCCAATTCGGTGACTGCAGAAAGTGTTACAGGGCTTTACCCCCTCCAATCATTGACTTGATTAGAGCACCGAAAATAGTGCGCTAGGTTATCATGTTCTTTTTCTAACTTTCTAAGTACTAAATGGGCAATTTAATTTAAAACAAATTAGAAATTGCTGGAAAAATGAATCAAAGACAAAAAAACATAATAAAATAAAAATGTTGTACCACCTGATCAAATTACACTGGAAGTTCACCTTCTGAAACTGTGTACATAAAAAGAGAAGCACCAGTTCAGAAGCACCTGATTCTCCTGCTATGTTGGGCTCTGGTACAGCATTATGGGCAATGCAACTTGGGTGTAATAAATGTAAAATTAAACACTTTTGTATCATGTTCACATTTAGTTGGTTTTAATTGGTGTGTTATTTTGGGAAAAAAGTTGGATAAAAGTTACGTTTTCATTACTAAAAATTACTGTTGCTCTTATAAAGGCTATTGGAAGTACACAGACCAAACTGTGCATGCATGTGCAGTTAGCATAACCTTGCATGCATGTGCAGTAAGCATAACCTTGCATGCATGTGCAGTAAGCATAACTTGTCTGTAAGTAATACTATTGCTTGAAAGAACTAAATTAGCATTTAGAAAGCTATGCATCAACAGAAAGTCATAAATTCCTCTTCGGGTTCATTATAGTACATGAACAGGGAAGATTTGCAGTGAATTTGCTGGCAAATGTTCAGAAACTCAAAGCCACAGAGTACAATTCAACGCAAACACACACACATGCACAGACAGTCTCCAGACACGATTCTTCCCCTTGCGTACTGTGGTGTCTGCTGTCCGATCCACGGCCCTATCTCACCACCCACATGCCCAGCTTCAATCCTTTTTCTTCAATCTCTGCCACTGTGGTTTTGACCACTCATAGGGGCCATAGAAGGCTTTAGTCAAACACACACACACACACACACACACACACACACACACTGAATGTGCAGAGGTCTGGCAGGAATATGACAAGGAGTCAGTTTATAAACCTGGCTCACTGACGCAATAGTAAATCATCACATAGCTGAGGAGAGAGAAAGAGTGAGATGAAGAGGATGGAGTTTAGGGTGTGGTTGATGGAGAGCAGGAACAAG
Organism: Carassius gibelio; assembly: GCF_023724105.1. NCBI lineage: Eukaryota > Metazoa > Chordata > Actinopteri > Cypriniformes > Cyprinidae > Carassius > Carassius gibelio. The sequence continues at coordinate 14,588,265 of NC_068382.1, read as the reverse complement.
AGAAACTAAAATGCAATGGAAAAGAAACACTGTGTTCTGCCTTTCCTTAGGCAGGTTTTGCACAGGCACAGGTCTGAACTTGGACTGTAGTAAATGGATATTTCTCTCCTCTCATCTCACACAGTCTATCCCACAAATCCCTGGCCCATCACACCTTCCGGAAACAGACACCGCCCCCAATCACACACACACTGGGGTTATGCACGGGTGGCTGAGCTAGGAAAGGATGTTTCTAATTATACTGTAAAGTGCTGAGTGTGTAAAGGGTGGACTGTAAAACAAAGTGCTAGGATGCATGCATTTGACTGAGAGTGATCAACACCTGCCCCCATGAACACTTGCTATTTATCACATGCATCTACTCCTGCTCTAAAACAAAGATGACTGTTAATCTAAGTGTCACGCACATGAGAGCACATAATGGCATAATTTGTTTCATATGTGACGGATGAGACCACTTCAGGGTCATGTGTCGGCAATTATGAGGTCATGTGACAGAAATCATACTGATGTGAACATTTCCTGCTGCTGTTTTACAGAGCTCATATAAAAACACTGAACACACAGAGACCATCAAACCACCAACCAGCGGCATTCGGCGTTCAGACGACATTGCTTCCAAATATACGACAACAAGGACTATTTCTGGACTACAAGAAATGCTAAAACAAACAAAACTAAAAACTCACTGTAAGGAAATCAAAGTTTTCCTTCGTGATGTTTAATTTAGTAGGGCTGGATGATATAATGAAGTATAATTAATAGTTTTATTCAGCACGGATGCAAGCTATTGATTAAAGTGACAGTAAAGTCGTTGACATTTTTACAAAAGAAAATGTATTTCAAATAAATGCTGTTCTTTTGAACTTTCTATTGATTAAAGTTTCCACAAACATTTTAAGCAGCATAACTCTTTCAAAGTTGATAATAATAAGAAATGTTTCTTGAGCACCAAATTAATCAAAATAAATGTAAAATATCACAGTGTTTTCTAAAAGATCACGTGACACTGACGACGGGAATAATGCCTGCTGAAATTCAGCTTTGCCATCACAGAAAACTACAGTGATATATATTTTTAGTTATATCACCCAGTCCTAATTTATAGTAACTGCTTATTTAATATACATATCTTACCATCCAGGGGTGAGGAATCTCTGGTAGGGGCATCTGAGGAGGGGCCGGGAGAGAGGTGTGTATCTCTGTCTTACATGAGGGCTCTGAGAGAGCAAAAAACACATCAAAACACATTCACATTATTGAAAAAAAGAGATATGGTGCACTGTGCATAGTTTAGCTGAGGTCAAAGGTGAAATGAGCAACTAAAGGGGGTTGGGCTTACCTCTAGTGGCTAGAACTCTGTGCAGGATGTTTAATATTTCCTGTTTCTTCTCTCTCACCCCAGCAGTTAAATATTCTCTGTCCAACAACTCCAGAAAGACCCGCAACTCTGCCAGCAACTCCTCCATCGCTGAAAAGAACACATACAATCTGATGTTCAATAAGCATAAGAATAGCTTCAGAAGAAAAACTAATACTTTTGTCTCATCAAATCTTCTGCTTTGTTGATTTTCTCATATTGCCACTGTAAAGATGGGCCGTGTGTGCTTTGTTCAGCACTGGGATGTTGGCTGGTATCTGGAAAAAGCAGTGAATTATGGGTATCTGTTGGCTCAGCACCTGAGGGATATCAAAGGCTATCAAATGTGAATTGCAGCCCTGGAAAATCAGAGGTCTATAAAATGGCATTACAATGGGCTCAGGCCCATACAAACACATAGCTGAAGGTTTACATAAGACTGGGGTCTGAAACAGGGAGGACGGCTGCTGTATGGACAGATGTAAAACAGAAAATAGAGCTCACTGATTAGAGTGTGCAATGAAATGAAGTGTGCGTAGCAAATTGAGTGTGTCACTGTTTGACTGCTGGTCTAGAATTCAGCCATCATGACACTTACACTTGGAGTCATTACAAAAACTTTTTGTTGCGTCATAATTAAACTGATTGGCAGAGCATTAACTGATTTAGGAAGAAATTAGTGATGTCCTTACATAGGAATTTAATCACTGGAGTTCTTCTTGATTTGCTAGATAATTCAGATCACATGTTCTCGTGTCCAACTGAATGAACTGCTCCTCAACTGAGCTGTCCAAAGTCAACCAGCACACTTCAACAGTACAGCACACTTTTATACAGGTTTTGTCCAAATTGTCCATTCTCAAAAACTACTATCTTAATGCAAAGGTGATATGATTTTATAAATACACATGCATTCTACTGAACACCCTGTTTCATTGGCGATTTTAAAATCTCAAGTTAAAACATGAATAAATAAAGCTATAGCAAAGATTAAAATGAAAAACATAAGCCAAGTACAATTTGCAGGCTTTTGCAAGAGCGGTCTATCAATCAACACGCAATTAATTAAATTAAATTGTAATTCAAATGTAAATAATTTTTGAATAATTCTGAAATCAAATCATTGTAACCCTGGACCACAAAACCAGTCATAAGGGTCAATTTTTCAAAATTTAGATATATATACATCATCTGAAAGCTGAATAAATAAACTTTCCATTGATATATGGTTTGTTAGGATAGGACAATATTTGGCCGAGGTACAACTATTTGAAAATCTGTAATCTGAGGGTGCACATTTTTTTTGAAATATTGAGAAAATCTACTTTAAAGTTGTCCAAATGAAGTTCTTAGCAATGCATATTACAAATAAACATTTACAATTTGATATATTTATGGTAGGAACCATTTCCAGTTGTTCCTTTATCATTGCCTATCCAACAGCTTGCACATTTCAAGAGTAAATAAAGCTAATGAAGCACTTTTTTTAGTGATGGTGGCCAAACAACATGAAAGGAAATACACTTTAAAAACCAACCATGCAAACTAAATCGCTGCATTAAAGAGCACCACATGCCACACAAAAATAAGGACCACCTCCAAACTATGCTTGGGGGCAAAGTCAGGGGAAAGAGAAAGAGAGAGGGAGAAAGGAGAAGGGGAAAACTTTAAACAATCACAACCACCCATGATCACAATTTTCTGACTCTATTTCTTCTTTACACACATACTCACAATTGACTAACCCTAGTGTAAACAAGACTAAATGATGAAAGATAGCAGGCAATGCATCCAAAAAGCCCTCCTTTAAAACAGTGACACCCCTCCAGCTGAGGAATGACAAGTTAGGACATATTAACAGATCCCAACCAAAAATACAGAGGTCTCAGAGTCAGCAAAATTTAGATTTTGCAGAGGACTTTAGGCTTGTTCTACAAATACCTGCCAAAACAACCAGAATAAATGTTGATGCCACACCAGAAACGGTTTCAACAAGCAAAGCTGATTTTAATTCAGTGTTGACAGAGGGAAATAATCAATGGCATTCAGTTTAGTGGCTGTCTAGGACCAGTTTGACAAGTTGACCTAGTGACCTTTTAGAATAAACAACAATCATAGTATCTCTCTCCAGAACAAAAACTCACATTATTCTACTATTCCGACCCAAATTCAATAACATAGAGGGATGTGGTTTGCAAAAGCAATTGTGATGCTTCCAGCATGCCAAAAACTAGTATTATTCATTTGCTGGTGCAGTATGTGCGTACATTTGCGTAGGTGTGTATGTATACGTGGTTACAGTCCACCACCCAGGCTGCTGAGAATCAACAACATCCTTAAAATTCACCAAAGGAAATGTGTGTGTGCATGTAGATTACAGAGTAACCTTCTCTCCACACTGTCATCCTATCCAAATCTTCCATCAGATCTTAAAGCAGTTCTCTTTAATGAACTGTTCAAATCCATATGCTCACACATGATCTATGACCCACCGTATACTGTATATAATCAGGCACTATCCCATGCCAAGTTTCTGTGGAGTACCCACCATTCCCACATCCTTCACTCATGCTTCTGTCTTCTTTTATCTCTCTCACTCACTCTTCTTCATATTTATTTCAATACTGAGCCAAGAAGCTATTCATTTTTCTTACCTCTTTCTTACTACAGAAGGGGAAATAAATGACAGCCGACAATAAACCCTTTGAAAGAAGGAGATAACATACAACCTCTCTTGTTTTGCTTAAGAAACCTGCCAAGAACATAAACATGTACCTCTCGCTCATCTGTCCTCCGTTTCTCATCCAGTGCAATGCTTTTCTTTTATGTCAGCTGACAGGAACCAGTCGGATAGCTGCGATGACTGAGATACAACACAAGCTCTTCTTACTCTGATCTGGTCTTACACACCGAACAGCTTGGAGGTTGAAAATATGGATGGAAGGAGGGATAGATAAAAAGAAAAACATGCATTTCTCTCTAATGACACATTCAGAGTCAACTATCTTGGTGACAGGTATTTAACAATTATCTAAATAATTGACATACAAAATGCAAATTTTATCTACCATCTCAATCATCTTAATTATTATTTCCATCCTTAAGAATTTGGGTGGGGTGGTTTTTTTTTACGAACAGCAAAAACCTTTTGAACATCTGCAACAAGAAAACAATTGAAGAAGAAGTGTTCATTAATCCTCATGTTAATGCATTTTTTAATAAGAAAAATATTATAATAATAGGTCCATACAAAAAATAAATGACCATAGTATAATTGACTCACATCTGTGTTTCAGATTAAACAAACTCTATCAGTAAGCTGATTGGTTCTTTTAAGTTAAAGACTGACAGCCACCATATTGACTGTCACAATTTCTCCCATTGGTTATTCTATAAGTGGTCCATCTGTTCATATCTCCATCCCATTGGAACCCAAATAAGCAATTTAAGTTATGTACTGTATAGAATTTCCCATAGATCTGAGAGCCGTTGGGTGCCCAAAACAAAACATTTGGCAGCTGGGAATAAGGCAGCTACTAGTCTGTGGTTTGTGAAATTAGGCTGCTTTACGGTCTGGCATCATCGTGGTTACTGCTCACTGCCACAGGCCAGAGCACACCAGAGCAGCACTCAGGCTACACATGCCTGGAAAATAGCAGAAAACTACAGGACAGAAGAAAATATTGAACAGATGCTCCACTGTCCCACTAATAATGGGCTTCAATACCAGCATCTGTGTAGTCACATATGTCAAATGCAACGGGATTATCAATAAGAGATTATCTCTTGTGTGATGACATTAACCTCTGTGTTTGATTATGTGTGTGCACTATCCATATGTGTTAACATGAACATATGAGGAAAATACTGAGATGAGAATTATGAAAACAATCAAGAAAGGAAGGTTTAGAAGGTATGTCCATAAATGCGTACTTGTGTGTTTATGAGTATATGTGTGTGTGTGTGTGTGTGTGTGTGTGTGTGTGTGTGTGTGTATAATTACAGAGCGCTAACTACTAAACCACAGTTGGCAGTGGGATGGGAGAAAAGGGCCACTGGTAACAGAAACCTTTAAGAATCATCCTTTTAGAGGGTGGAGAAGACTCCATGGTGCCTGGGAAACTGAGCAGAGAATGTTTGCATCCACTTTTTATGAGTGCATTTATGAATGCTCAGTCATATTTAGCCAATAACTTGAATGAATGAATGAATGATGCATTTATATAGTGCTTTATTGTGTATTGTTGTACACCCAAAGCACTTTACAATCATGCGGAAGGCCAGGACACTGGGGTTACACCCCTACTCTATACGAGAAGTGCCATGGGATTTTTAATGACAACAGAGTAAGGACTTCGGTTTAACGTCTTATCCAAAAGACGGTGCTTTTTGACAGTATAATGTCCCTGTCACTATACTGGGGCTTTAGGACCCACACAGACTACAGGGTGAGCACCCAAGCTGGCCCCTGACCCATGCTAGTTTTTCCCAGGAGGTCTCCCATCCAGGTACTGACCAGGCTGAACCCTGCTTAGCTTCAGTGGGCAACCAGTCTTGGGCTGCAGGGTGATGTGGCTTGGTACTTGGGCTGAAGTGTAGTATATTTATGAATTTACCATGATGATGCATTATCCAAGACATTATTAGGGGAAAACATATAAATAATTGGACACGTAATTTAGCAGAAAATGAAAAATCATAAAAAGAGGCAACCTAGAGACTACCTAGAATTTGCGAAGGGGAATGTTTTTTTTTCAGTATATGTACATTACCATTTTAGAGTTTGGAGTCAGCTTTTGTATTGGCTGATTGATTGTCAAAAATCCACTTCACTTAATAGTCACAAATGGTTGGAGTTCCTTTTTCTTAGAATGTTCCAAATTTGTCTTAAATTGTTTTGCCAAAGAGGCAAATACACTAACCTCTCCCCTCAAGGACAAAATGTAGAGACTAGAGAGCTATTAACTTGCTTACATAGTAGGGCAAGGGAGTATATCAAAGAATATAGAATTGCCAAGACGTGTCACTCGTATAGTTCTGAATGGGGCAAAATGCAATGCTCAATATGGCCGCTCAATCACAGGAAGCCCCGCCTCCTGAATAAAAGAGCCAATCACTAATCAGTAAAGTCAGCACATCCCTTCAGCTGCCGTTAGAAGTCCCAGATTGCTCTAGAAACAGTCAGCGCTCTGATACGTGTGCTAAGGACTGTGCATGCCAACTGGCTGATCTTTTCTGAAAAATAAGCTTTTTATAACGCTATTTGAGCAAAAGTAACAACATTTACGACACAGTTGTTGTCAGATCGATCAAATGTTTATCAGTAAGCATCCCATTATTATTCTCAGTCAGAATACTGTATGTTAAAGGAGATCATTTTATCTATTGTAAAGTTGCATTAATAAATTTAGCAGACAGATGTTCACATCGATTTATAAAAAAGGAGGGATCAATAGCAGACAACACCACAAAAACATGATGATAATAATGCAATAACGTGTTCAGTATTATTTTTCTATAAACATATTGTACTAATTTTGACTTAGGCACTTTAGAAAATGTAATGCAAAATATTTATATGAAATACACGTATGTTAATCTTGGGTATTAAAGTGACTGGAAGATAAACAACAACAATAAGAGATTATCCTAATGTAATATTTTGAATTTAACAAAAATTGATTGTGTGCAAACAAATAACAAAGAGGTGGTTGTTTTGCCACAAGGTGTAGTTCTCAAAACAGTAGATCTGCTGTTAAAAAAGTCAGGTAGGCTACAAGAAAAATAGCCAAAAAAAGTAAACACACACACACACACACAAACAGAAGTGAGAAAACGGAATATCAAGGGAAATGAAGAAACTAAAGGAAGTAAATGTGCCATCCAAGAGAGAACCTTTATAATTATTTTGCACAGCCAGAGATTTAGACTTGTTTTTAATGTGATGGCCATACAAATAACAGGGTTGTCTGTGGTTTAAAAACTTGACGTGGGTGTATAGCCGGGGTGTCCAAACTCAGTCCTGAGTTTAGCTCCAACACCAATTGAACGCACCTGAACCAGCTAATCAAGCTCTAGCGTCTCCATCACACAGCCTTTCTGTCAGAGCATCTGATGGGTGGAAGCACTGTAAACTATACACAATTAATGTTATGAAACTATAAACCAGGCCCGGACTGGGAAAAAACTTCAGGCCGGGAAATCTCACACTAATTCGGGCCATCATATACACCAGAGGTCTCCAAACTCTGTCCTGGAAGGGCCAGTGTCCTGTAGAGTTTAGCTCCAACTTGGCTCAACACATCTGCCTGGAAGTTTCTAGTAAGCTTATAAAGGACATGGTCTTTAACACAAACCCTAAACAGTGTGATTAGGACCCTGAAACAAAGCAAAGGGGTCTGACATTAACCTGACGAAGTCTATTACTATAATGACAACCTTTTCATATTCCGGACAATAGGGCTGTGCGATATGGGGAAAATATCTAATTTTTTTTGACAGATATTGCAATTGCGATTTGATTGGTGATTTTAAATTTGCAGAGTCAATCTTCAGCTCAATATTGCCAATAATGTGCAGCATAGTATGAGTTACATTTCAATTGCATTGTATTTACAAAATCCCTTTTTGTTTTTGCCATTATTCCAATAGGAATTACTGTTGTTCTATCCAATACAATTCCCATTATAACCCTGAAATCCTAAAAGAAATTTCAATTCTTTTTTTTCAAGCAGACACGATTATAATGGTATAACTAATTTTACAGAATTAAATTAGCTACTGAATTTCACTGGAAATATTATTTTTTTTATAAAGAACTATTTCTTTATTCAATTATTCAAGTATTACATGTTACACAGTATTTGAGATTATAAGAACAACTGGAAAATGTGCTGAATGTTTCAGTTAATTCAAGTGAAATTAGCAAGCAGTTAGACTGAATTCACATTCGATTTAAACGCAGAGCCAGGCACGGGCTGATGAAGGTTGCGCGCGTGCGTCGAGCCTCATCCATACAGCCAGATGCACTCGTGGAGATTTGCGGTGCAAACTCGCGCGAGAATATAACCGAGCATTAAAAAACAGTGCTGATTGGGGAGAATGGAGGTGCGCGCACTATTGGTAAGACTGTAACTCAAGGCTGACAGTCATGCATATCAAATAAATTAAATTAAATTAATGCATTTTGTAAACACTTTTTATCCAAAGCAACTTACAGTGCATTCAGGCTATCAATTTTTACATATACGTATCATATCATATCATATCATGTTTTTCCCAGGGAACTGAACCCCCAACTTTGCGCTTGATAACGCAGTGCTCTACCAATTGAGCTACAGGAACACATACTGTATCGTCTCCACATCGCAGGCTTTTGCGATTAGCATATCGCAACGTCTCTAAACGCGATTTTGATTAGATTTTGATTAATCGCACAGCCCTACCGAAAACAATCATTCAGAATTAAAGTTTCACTGCTGCGACTGACCAATCAGACTCAAACATTCCAGAGAGCCTAGTAATAATACTCAACAATACTGGCAAAACCACACTTGGCCTTTTACATACAAAAGTCCAAAGCCAATACTAAGCACTGCCCTCAGATAATGTTAAACCACTGTGGACAATAGGGCTCTGTCATATCCAGCAGAGTGTAATCTGTAATGCACGTACGGGATACCCGACACCTGACAGCTGCAAGCCAACCAACCAATCACAGATGGGCCTACCGATCTATATCATGTTGTGTTTTTGAAAATGCAAACTTCTGTGACAGAAGATAACAGGGCACCTGTATCGACCCCGAGTTATTATGAGTGACTGGAATAGCTCTTCCTCATACGTAAATCATTATAGTGTGCTAATACTAATTTTAAAATATAATTTAAAACAATTAGATTTATTAAAAATGTAAATGTGAACATTAATAATAAACACTTTAAAATGTTATATAATAAAATAAATTAACAAACAAAGAAACAGCAAACAATAAGCAGTCCATTGCTCTCTTACAACATCATTAAATTTACTGCCTCTTCTTCACATTGCAAACTGCAACGGCTTTTCTAACTGACCGGACACTGAGAGAAAAGCTGAGAAGAAACGGAAAAAAACTGCCTCACGGGGTGAACTCATCTCTTCCCAGTAGCCTACGAGCCGGTGATGTCGCCTTTATTCTATAAATATTCGTTATATGGAATATAGTACTTTCTTACTTGCTGTGTCTGTAAAACTGACAAACTTGTTCAACATTCAAAGCGCACAGATATTCCTGGATGTTGGGAGAAATGTGTTTCTGTTTGTTGTTATACTGGACGTCAGTAAAAGACACAGTTTTTTATACTTTAATGAAACGTCTGTTGACAGTAGTATTATCAAAGCATGCAACAATGAATCCACTCATGGAGATACTAGACACTCACCCCTCGAGGCGAACAGTATGGGGTCGCTCCGCATCTTAAAGTCAAACGCATCTAACTCGGGGCAGGTAGAGATTACAGGCGTGTGTCCGACAGCTGCAGTGTTTCATTAAAATCCGCGCAACAGAGCCGTCTCTGTTTTCCCCGCTTTCTCCCGGTGAGAATCAGCAGTAGAGCTCCTCCGCTCGCTACCGCCCGGCAATTCCTCGTTTCCTCTGAAAACGTCCCCTGAATCTCTCCTCGAGCCCGACACTGAGCAGCTCTGTTCGCTTTCTGTTTATCGCGATGCCGACAGCAAACCGCTGCGCCTTCGATGGGAAGCTACTTGGAGACTTAAAAGTAAAATCTCTCACTTTCTTTTCATGTCGTGCTCGGCGAAAACCTCCTAGGACCTCCTTCCTCTCCAATTAGTTTCCTTTCCCTATTTTCTCCGCCCTGTAGCCCCACTTCTCCAATTCCACAGCTGGATACAGCGCATGTGTGTGGAGATGGACGATTGTTATGTTTATGTGCGGATAAGTTTATTACTCCCATATGCAAGATTTTAATATTCACCTCAAAAAGATCAAAACATCTTTATACTTGTCTGTATTTGATAAAAACTTTACAAAACAACAACAACAACAATTAAACCAAAAGAGAAAGTGTCCTTTAAAGTTCAGTACTGATTTTTCTCAGGCTCCTCATGTGCATGTTTCATTTACATTCACATTCACATTTAGTCATTTAGCAGACGCTTTTATCCAGAGCGACTTACAAATGAGGACAGTGGAAGCAATCAAAAACAACAAAAAGAGCAATGATATATAAGTGCTATAACAAGTCTCAGTTAGCTTAAACATAGTACACGTAGCAAGGGCTTTTCGAAGGAAGAAATGGGTTTTAAGCCGATTCTTGAAGATGGCTAAGGACTCAGTCTGTCTAATTGATGAGGGAAAAACACCATGGAGGGATGTGTTGATGATGTAAGTGAGTGTAGGTACAACTGCAGGAGAAATGGCTTGAAGGAGATGAGATGGATTATCAGATTTTTCTCCCTCGTGACCAACAGGGGGTTCACATACCGACCATAAAGGCACATAACAACAACATTTGGAATTAGTGATTCTTAATCAAAGTATGAAATATTACTGAAATATGAAATTATCTTATACCAAACGTTATTAATACTTTTTAAGAATTCAGTTATGCAGGGAGTATGGTCCTAAACAGCCAAAATATAACAATAATTACAAGTCAATATAAAGGTATGTCTGGATTTCCGAACAGTGCACACATTTGTGGGTGGCCAAGTGAATTCACGTGTGTGTTAACAGGATATTGTATCTGGACACTGATCCATGTATTTGGCCTCGGTGCAGAAACAACTATACACTCTGACATCATCCTGGGGAGAGAATCAAATTGATATGCAGACATTAATTCCACCCAAAGCCTGCAGCACAGCGGAAAGCAACAGTGTCGTTGACTAAGAGGTTTCAACACAAAGCCTGCATCCCCCACAGTTTCAGATTCAACACTATCGATTCAAGATAACATTTATAATCGATTTTAAGATAACACTTATCTACAGTATGTTCTGTTTGTTTAGTTCCTTTCCTGTATAACTTTATCAGTTGGGGTATAAATTGTGTATTTCACTGTCAATATAACTCACTTCTCATATAAAGGTCATGACAAAGCCATGTTTATTATCCACTCTCACTTCAAAAAGGGGCACATGGCACAATTCAGACAATCTAGAGAGAGCTATGTGGAGGAGACAACAGAAAGACAATACGGTTACACTGCCACAGAACTGAATCCTTGAGGTCATTATAACAGCGTAATTCAATACAGTGCACACAAATCAATAGAGCTGCAAGCCATTTAAAAGAAAACTGTGAAACACTTAATTTCTGTCAAAAATCTCAAATATCAGCTCATTTTCAGCTAATCTGAAATACACAAACTGTGGGTAGTGACAAAGAAACAGAATGGAAAGAAATTGTATCTGTTGTAAACGACATTAAGCGTAAACTGCATCTAAACTTGATCTCTTTTTCCCAGCTCCAGACACGCCGTCAAAACAAAGCAATTCTGTGATACCCCTCTTACAGGGCTTGGCCCTCACATCACGTGCTCAGGATGTTGGAAGCTGGGTGGAGGCCCCGTACTTGCAAACTGGTAACTGTCAGGAGTGTAAGCTTTAAACAAACAGAACTCTAATGAAGTATTAAAGAGCCTGGTAGCCAGTGGAATGACTGTTTCTTCTGAGTTCCACTGCAGACCATTCATTACAGCAAAGGCTGTTTTGTCAGGGGCAACACATGACCTTTGAAGTGTATCTCACAGAATGTGCCTGTGTGCCATTCATCATCAGTGCTTATGTGTTTTCATGTCTCCAAGGAATGCAGCAACAATCTGTGCCCTGGTGAAACACCTCATTACTAAAGTGGTTGGCCTCATTGGCAAAATACACAAGGCAAAATCATATGCACAACACCTGCAAGACAACAGGATTTTTGATTACAAGAACTCAAACGTAAATGGATTGAATTCCAGAGTCAAATTAATTAGAAGGCTCTAGACACTGTTTTTTTCTGTACTCTATTAATCATGAATGAACCCTTTGACATTTATTTTTTCATCCCAGAAATACTTGCAGGACTTGCTGAACCTTTATAATAGCTGTACAATGTTTTCCAAGTTTCTGGAATGTTGCCGAGTATTTTTGATTATCTGCAACCCTGCTACTCTCCGTATCCAAACAGCAGAGAAGTGACTAAGATTTCAAAAGACATTTGGCTTTGCTCTTCTCCAATACACACGCGCGCACGCACACACACACATTTGTTGTTTTTGTGAAAAGTGGGGACATCCCATAGGCATAATGGTTTTTATACTGTAAACAGAGAGGTACACTGCAAACTGCAATGATATGTGATTTTGTGCCAGATTGCAGAGACTGTATGTAGCTACAAATCTTGCTGTTGTAAATACCTCACTTGTGTTAAAACTCAAAGAAATTAATTAAATGAACTGTGATGCATACAATTAAAATAACATAAACAAGCAGTCAACATATAATGGGAAAAGCAACCATCTCAGTGACAAAAACCTTGTCTTCATTTTCACTGGTTGGTCTCCAGTTCTCCAGTTTGCAATTCTCCCCTGATAAGATGTTATCTCATGTACACATGTGGAAAATTTAATTAAATATGCACACACACACACACACACACACACAGGCAGTAAATGTGAATAATGGAAACTTTCTGAGCTGGTAAACTGCAACCTAAACTCTGTACACAGGTCTGGAGAAATCGTCATCATCATCGTCTTTATCACAAGCAGTCATTCTTCACAGACTTTCCATATGGCTATGAGGTAAAGGCCCCTCTGCTCAGCTGCAGTTGCATAATTTGACACCGGAGTCATTTTATAGTGCAGAAAGCCTGGAAAGCTGTAGCACATATGGATGGGCAGTATTGAACACTGGCTGTGGTCCAGGGGAGGAAAGGCTTGATGAAAGGAAGACAGAGCAATGGTAAGGAGTATTTTAAACTAGGTCAGAATCAGAGTGAGCATGACTGTGGTTTGATGCACTGTTCACTCGTAATATCATGGCTGGGTTTCAGACATACATTAGTGCTGTGTTTGGGTTGGTCAGGGTCAGCTGGATTGTGCACTTCAAGTCAGTCCAGCAAAGAGTCTAAGTGTTACAAAATCTTATATTCTTGAACCGAGCTAAAGAAGACTGACAAAAAAAAAAAAAAAACAACAAAAAAAAAACAGCTCAACATCCTACACAATACTCTGGACTAGTGCAGATGAGGCCACATTATGTTCTTGCTTTCTATTTCCTTTACAATGATGTATGCTCAGTCAAGAGTAATCAATAAGCACAATTATATGAACATTAAAAGTTCATTTTTTATCAAAGCAATTCTTCAGGTTCTTAAAATGTCATGTAAATAGTTTAGTCTGAAATTGTACTAGTCAGATTTTTGACTTTTTTTCTCTCCAAGGGCTTCAGAGCAACCACTCCATTCATTATTCAGAACTAAAAGTTAAATTCAGTTCAGATGTGTTTGAAATTGTTAAAGCACACTGAGTACCAAGTACAGTGTTGGCAAGGACAAGATGACCAAGAGAGTCCAACCTGGATCCATCTAAGTACATTTGTTAGAATTTATGGGGTGGACAATGTTAAAGACCCATCTGCAAGTTATCACCTGAAACAAGCAGCTGCATGAAGCTCATTCTGCGTTTTTTTCTGTTTATATATACAGTATCCACTTTGCATTGATCCCTAACTCTGTTTTCCCGGAATGCTCAGATTCATCGTAATTGTGTGTATTTTTGCCTACTTGCCTACTTTTACCCTTAACTCCTCATCCTACTTTTTCAGTCCAATTATATTTTTTTCCATCCTTTTGTTCTTCTTGATACCAATTCTTGATAACATACACATGAACATCCCCCAATCCCAGTCTCAAGTCTCAGCTGCTATAGACAGGGTGCCTCTTTAACTCCAACTGTCCATAGCAAACAGTCAGATGGATGGATAGATAGATGTATGAAGGAGAGGATGTCCCAGCAGGATTACAAGTCACAACCATCTATAAACACTCAACGAACACACCTCCTTCTGTCAGACTACCCCATCTCTTTGAGGCTCAGTCCACCATCTGGCCAGACTGAAACTGCAGACATGTTGCTTATGGCTGGCTGGCCCAATGGGGGGGGGGGGGGGGGGACCCAAGAAAGTAATCTGTATGCAAAATATATGAGCCCCCATCCCACTGTTTTTTTTCCCAATGGGTTTTTTTTTATCTGGTTCTCCCTGGATTGCTAAACACAGCAATCTAATACAAATCATCTCAATGTAAAGCGGACATCACCCAGTCCTTCATTTCCTCAGATCCAGGCACTTTCAATCAGATGATCTTGATAAATGTTTCAGCCAAACTCGGCCAGAACCACAAACAGTGACTTTCATCAGACCTCAGGGAGGAAGTCCACCCCCAGAGATCTGACAGTATGTATTTGTGCAGAGTGCTAATTTAGGATCAGATTTTACTGGGGAGGGGTTAAGGAGCAGCTCTGATCCAGAGATAGCATTCCTGATATGTGATCTTGTTCATATAAGAGAGAAAATTAGAAAATACACAATACAAAAGGAAAGAGCACTGCTGTCATGGCCATTGAGATATGAAAGCTCATTCATTTTACCTGTTGAATAACAGTTCTGTTTAAAAGAGTCACATAAATATAATTTGTGTCCATAATGTTAATTCTGACCCTAAGTGGACACACAGATCAGGACTATAACCATCATAGACATAGCAGGGGACAGTATGTTTCTGAGGTTCTGTATGCAGTGACTGGGGATTGGGCACTGCACTTATGCTGACATTTTGTTCAGAATACATGTAATGGACATGTAAATTAATATGTGAATTGCGAAGATTGCAAAGTTTAGGGTTTATATAAACCGAACTTTCAGAATCTGAAATAGGGTTGGCTTCATTGGACTGACAAAATAGTGATGTAATGGAAACCTACCAAATGACTGCACAAAAGAAAGGTAGGCTACTGAGAGTATGCAAGGCCAAAGGGAAGATGAAAGAATGTTTGTGAAAGGGTGGGGAGGAGACAGATTGAAAGCATAAGAATGTGGAAGACTTGCACTTCACCTGGAAGACACAAATTACCAAACCTCGCCCCTACTGTCAGGGAGAAGGCCAATGAGCTTTCAACATCCAGCAGTCCCTCAATTATTAACACTGATCTGTGTCAACTATGTTGAACTTCAACACTAATAAAAACATGGATTGATGGAAGAATCATGGTTGTGTTCTGATAGTCTAGTCATAGATATAATATTTTTCACTCTGTAACACTGATTTAAAAAATCAAATATTTCAAATCTCCATTGGCAAAGACTACTGTTGCGTTTTTCTTCTATTATTTTTTTTTATATTATGTTTTATGTTTCTTTTTCTGTTCTGTTGTTATGTTGTTTCATGTAATGTAGCATGTAAATACAGCATATCATTCCAGTCTATCAGTTCTGTATTTTGTAAACTTGGTAAAATTATACTCATTATATCATTCTCTGTGAAGATAGCATAGGAGGTGGAGGCTTTGTGTGCAGCAATGGCAGTACTGGAAAGGACTATTGAGGAGAGACTGGTGATGGAAAGAGCATTCAGTAGAAACATCTGCAAAGTGTAAAAGTGCTGAATGACAGCACCAACAAACAATTACCATAGACTGAAAGAAAAGAGAGAGGGTGCTGAGCGTTTATAAAATCACACAGACTCACTCACAATAACATATTCTCTCATATAAAAGCCATATATCATAACTCATATATCCACCAAAATGGAAACTAAGGCAGCACAATATGGAGAAAAATGTAACCTTTGGGTCAGACTCTTCAACCATTAAGCCATGACTGCCCCATCTAACATGTATATATCCTATTCTCTGCATCTCTGAAACCTTTATGTATTAATGTTTTAAAGGGGTCATATGATGTTGCTAAAAATAATGTTATTTTGAGTATTTGGT
This sequence comes from Carassius gibelio, assembly GCF_023724105.1. NCBI lineage: Eukaryota > Metazoa > Chordata > Actinopteri > Cypriniformes > Cyprinidae > Carassius > Carassius gibelio. The sequence continues at coordinate 14,571,924 of NC_068382.1, read as the reverse complement.
ATTTATGCAGTTTAAGGTAAAAAAAAAGATATATATATTTTCCATATAATGTACATTGTTGTTTCTCCTCTATGCCATGGCTTTCCGAAACACGTAGACTCATCGTTCTAAAAAGCGAGGTGTGCTCTGATTGGCCAGCTATCCAGTGTTTTGTGATTGGCTGAATACCTCAGGGGTGTGACAGAAATGTTATGTCCCTTAACAGTGTGATGCCATCTCCCAGCAGCATGAGCATACAGTAAGGACATAATTACTGATTACCGGTATGTCCCTAGTGTCTTTTTACACGTTGTGTTGCATAGCATAATGTAAACATAAAACCATATCTGCATTTGTTATTGGAAAAACAACAAGCGCCATTCTACACTGTTCAAAACTCACATTTGAATCATCATTGGCAAATTATTTAAATATAAAATATATAAATAAATATATATATATATATATATATATATATATACATATATATATATATATATATATTATCTGTGAGCCAGAAGTGTCAGGCTGTCCTTGCAAAGTCTGAACTGCCCCACCTAATAGAAACAGCCTTTGTGCCACAGACGCATTGTAGGTTACTGGTCCGAGAAACAGTCCTCATCTTCCATAAAATGTGCAGCTCATATCTGAATATTTCGGTTGAACTGTTCTGGAAGAGTGATGTAAATAAACGTAACCACTGCTTTCTAGTTGTGTTCTCTTTTGGAAAAAGTAGTTTTTATTTCACAGTGAAAGTCTCAGCGACTCCACAACATGGTGGCGATGGCAACAGCAATAATAAAAGTGATGCCTTTTTTCTTTGCGTGAATATTTGGGCTGCGTTATACAAATATTTCCATATCGTGACGTAGACGTGGGGGCGTGTTAGGTTAGTGGTTGACTCTTAACTTTTATAAAGAATATCTTTTTTGGATTTGAGACTTTAGTCTTTGCGGCTTTACAGATTTTTATGCACCAAGAGCTTGTAACACTCCAAAGAGAACGGAAAAATTTAAATAACATCATATGACATAAAATGTCATAACCATTTACTCACTTGGCTTTCAAATCCAATCCTGCTGTTAGCTAGACCATGTATGATGATATTTATCATCTAAAGCAGCAAATGCCTGGGTAGTTTAATCCCAAAAAGAATGCCAAGATCTTACAACTCACACCTCACATACACTTACACCTACACAAACATACACATTCTAACCCTGGCAATGGTCCTCTTCAGAATTTAATCTGGATCTAATAAACCACCTGCACCAACCACCAACACAAGATAAAGCATCAAACACTGAAGACTGCTATCTTTGGAACAGGAGAATTTAATATACAGAAGTGTCATGTGCAGGTGACACTACTACAGTGAAAGCAGCTTGGCTGTACTAGAACACACGCTCTGAGGACCAACCACGGGCCAGATTCATGAAACACTCTTAAAAATACATTTCCTGCTTATTTTATTACTTAAGAAAACAACTTTCTCACGAACCAAAGCAAACCAAACTTTCACACAAACAGACTAAAAGCAGATGAAAAAGCAGTACTGTGAAAGCACGCTAAGCTTGAAGTTTCAGTATGTGTAGCCTCTGGGCTTTGTGTGGGTGTGTCAAGGATGAAATACAGGGAAAGAGAGCAAGTATTCCCATAAATCATAACTTGACATTGACCTAAATGTACAAATTATTTAAAAGGACAGGTCTGGAGGCCTTTGAACACATCTCTGTGTCCTTAAAAAAGTTTGTAATGAAGAGCACTTCACAAGTTTGCCTTACAGAACAAAGCAAGAACAATAGTATGCGTATTTGGCATGCTGTCTGAGGAGAGGGCTCTGATCTGCGCGTGCTCTTCCCGAAATATGTTAATAAAACATCACTTAAATTTTTCAGAATGCAACCAGAACTTGAACATTACATTTAGCACAGAATACCTTGTTATTTTCCCAACAGATCTATACATGCACAAATGCACATCCATTTATCACAGAAAAACCTGAATCAACTATTCCAAAAACATGTGAAAACAAGTCTAAAATCCAAACTAAGCATTTTACCCAAATACCCAAAGGGCCGGTTGGCTTCATCATCATACTCAGCTACTAAAAATAAATTGGAATTGGTGGAAAATGGGTTACAATAACATGAAAAAGGTGGGAAAGCATAAAAAGTAAATAGGTGTGTGAGTTTGTTTGTGCACGCAAGCATACTGCCTGAACATTGAAATATATTCTCTCCCTTTGAGAATTAGAACTCAAAGACTGACTCTTTCACTTTCCCCACTTTCCTACATCAAGTGGGCCACTTCTGTTTCCATCACATTGTTGTTGGGATTTTATGCAGTACAGTAAATGTGTGTGAGTGGTCTTTAAAACCTGTCTCTATTTATCTGGCAAATTAAAATGAATGCATGAAATAGGTAAGGACAGGCACAACATAGCAAGCCAAGTGGCAGAGAGAAGAGAAGTTACTGTAGAATGATGAGAGTTGCCTCAAAGCTTAAAACACCACTGCTTATAAATACACCTGTAGGATCAATAACCCAAAAACACAGATGGTGCTTGTTTTCAGAACAGAAAGAATTTGGCCAAAGGCAGAAGGTTTTATCATGTATATCAGCTGTTTTGTATAAGATAGTAGAGATACAAATTCAACAGGAAATAGAGATTGCCTACATTTACCGCAAGATCTGTTTGAACCAGTATTTTTTTTTTGCATTATCCACTTACACTAGAGAGATCTTTGCACACTGCTGTTTCAGACATGATTACATATTTTCTTTTTGATTATTGGTGCAATTTTGAGGAGATTGTAAGGTATGGGTCAGTCTAGGGGTGTGCCGGTTTCAGAATTGGTGATGACGGTTATGATGTGAGTCAAATGTGACGGTTCATAACATAACCGTCGGGGGAGGGGGGGGGGGGGTCCAAGTCAATTGGTTGTTCTTGGAGATAGCGGGTTAACTCGGTGTTAGCGCGCGCTCTGATCGGTAAAGGGGCAGAGATTTCAGACCTCCGTTTATTAAGGAGATCTGTCACAAAACTCATCATCCGCGCCAACGTTTTTTTTTTTAAAAATTCAAAGCCGCACCCGCCCGCCATACGCTTATTGTTTTGGGGTCTATGGCGATGCAATGCTTTGCTGATGCGAGCCGCAAAAAAAAGCCATTGCCATTTGCCCATTAGCTCCGCCCACTACCGGAGAAACTGGTATGTCTTCTGCTTGTTCGAAAATGAATATGAATAATTCTAAATTTAATCCATTATTTTGACAGGAGAAGACAACAAAGAATAGTTTACATATAGCGTGTTGTTTAAGGCGAGACACTGCAGGTAAAAACAATGTTTTTTCAAGCACCTGTCAATTTTGAGATTTTGGGCTTTTTGGTTTTTCATAAAGCGCTTTTTCAAACTAGTGGAAGGAAAACATCCAAAAGACACTGTTAAGTGTTTCTTTTATAGCACTTTATCTGTTTGTGTCAATAGATTTCAATTACAATACATATTTTTAAAGGCCGTTTTCTCAAAATGAGTTATTTCTTCAACACTGAGCCATAAATCTCCACTTCAGTAGCACGTACACACACCAAACTTGACATTTTTATTCCTGTCTGTATTCTGAAGATTTTTACAGAGGGATTTGTTCATATATATTTTCCTTGATTATATACAACATTTTATTCCCCCCAAAATTGTGAAAATATATTGTTTTCTGGCTGTTCAAAGTATTTTCTGAATTATGGAGTGGCAAAAAAAGATAACCAGAATTCCCTCTGTAAAAACATTTGACTCTAATATGTCAAAAAAATTAAACAAAAAATTTGAAACTGACTTCATCTAGTTTTCAGATTTTTGTACTAGAAATGTATGCAAATTAGCACATATTTCATTAAAGAATGCCTCATTTGCATATTTAAACATAACATTTTTGTTCACTAGTGAACGCGGCGCGCTGGTGCTTCCATGTCACGGTTATCATTGTCTGCTTTATTTGCTTTTTATTTATTAAAAAACATGCAATTGGTTGATGAAACATTTATTAAAATTAAGATAAAATTTGTACAAAACGAAATTCGTTTTTAAGAAAGGTTTTCTACAAAGCACAATTTTATGAAGTGGTAAATATCATGTCTCCCTATATATTGCGCATCTTATGATCCTATCTAAAAAATGAAAATAATTTTTGATAAAAAATGTTTGTAAAAAAGATTTTAATGACACGGTTTTGGCGGTTATAGAGTTCTAATGACGGTGTTCAACTATAACCGCCGGTCTCACGGTTATATACTAACCGTCACACCCCTAGGTCAGTCAAACAGAAAATCTCAGCAATGACACATCACTATAGGTTATTCTTAAAAGCTACAAACAATTATAGCTCACTGTGCATTCATGCTAATGTTCTAGCATCTGTTTGTTAGCCATAAAACAAGCCTTTGCAAAAAGACTGTTACCTTGGCTGCGACAACACACCCTAAACACAAAATGCTTAAGCAGAGTTTCCACCCAGCGAATAACACCTACCACATCAATCTAATCAAATCCCTCTCCGTTTGTGACATGGTCACGAGTGTTAAAGGGTACACAACATACACAGTTTCACCTAATCTCATGTTAATCTTGAGTACCTATAGAGTAGTACTGCATCCTTCATATATCCAAAAAGTCTTTAGCTTTAACATATTTCTAAAAGAAAAATACAGCTTTCCGATTCTCTCCGGTAAAATCCGAGCTCCTGGAGGCGTGCGGTGGGCGGAGCTATAATACTGACGTTTCGTGTTGTTTCCATTAACATATCTTCACTTATGTGCTGATTTCCAATAAAAGACAGAAATCTGATGCAATTGCATTTACATGAATGGGGTCTTTAATCACTGGGATCGCTCCATGTTTTAATAGCCAACGATGTGCAAATCCAGCGTCGACTTGGGCCTTGTTTATAAAACATTCGTCACTTAAATTACGAGAACACACAAAGGCACTTGATACACTCAGAAATTCCCAGTCATTTTTCTAAATTATTTTTTAAAACTTTGGCCATGTTTAGCATGAGAATCCATCTCTTTAACACTGTGAACAACTCTGAATACATGAAACACCATTGTACCCCCCCCCCCCCCTTAAGAACCACAGCAACTTTCATCTTCTGTATCGCTGCCACAATTTCCACACTTTCCTTACTAGTTTCCATTTTTCCCTTTCTCACGGTCCACCTCATACACAAATAGCAAACCATGTACTAATGACAGAATATGGAAATGACAGTAAATCCACTACTGATTTCAACTGATTCAGAGAATATTCAGTAATGAAAGCAGGAGAAAGAGGAAACTATAGATTACTAAAGCTTTCTAAATAAAATGATGCATTAGGTTTCTCAGACAGTGACTCAGAGGTTTTGAGTTCAGCTTGGTTTACAACACAGACACTCTGTACACACTATACACTACACACATACAGAAATAGACACACACACACTCAAATGGGCAATTTGAAGTACAAGCACCTTCTTTGTGAACACAAACACACTTGAGAGTGCTGAGTTCAACAAAAACAAAAAGAGCCAAGTTACATCTTCCCTCTGGCTATGTCTCGATATGAAACCCTAATGGGAAAACCTCCAAAGCTGAAGAAGAGCCAAAAGGCATGCAACACAACTTTTCATGTTTTACTTTAAAGATCTGCCACTCCAGTCCAGTCATGTTACAGAGCCGCAGGCAGTATGGGTAACTGACGGCTCTGGAGAGACGTCTCACACAGCTGTTTGTGTAAATATACAGTGTTACTTCTGAACTTGTGCTTATTTATTATAATAATTAATAATATATGTTTTCTCGTCTACCTTGCACAACCTATAAATTCATGTAGGCTATCATTTTAATCAATACACTTCATACTGCATTTGAGAATTTGTATGGACAAAGGTTTGAGTAGTGAAAAATGAGTCATCCCAGAAGAGAAATATTTTTAAAGGTGCAGTACGTAATGGTGACAGCTAGTGGTTGAAATGGGTACTGCAGTCCAACTTCAAAATACTGGATAGAGTTGTTTGTGCCACCCCCTCTTCAAACTCAATGCTTGCAAAAGCTGCCAGATTGAGGACACACAACAAGTCTTACACTCTAAGTTGATGTGTTGATGAATCCACATTTTTAATATACCTCTGGAGGCTTTTTAGGTCGGGTAGAATCTGCGATCTCCTACCCAGTTTGTTTACTGGCTTCCATTGCTGCAATACATGTTTTCCACATTCTGGCAACCAGGGGTGTTGAAGTACCTTATGGTAAATTGGTAGTGGGAGGAATCACACAGACCAAAACAAAAACTGACATTCCGGCACAGAACGCAGTAGAATAACTGGCTGTAGCATTGTTATTTCGGAGAAACAATTTAATGTCAATTTAGCATTTTTCTGAAATATTTGCACAAATATTATTTTTTTGTGCTTTAGTCAAAAATTACATATGTGCATATCTGCCAAAAGTGAGAAAAAGTGTATATCTACTAAAAGTAAATGTGAGACTTCAGATTTATAAGCCACTTTAGGTGAATAATGCTAGCCACACAGTTGAACCCTCTTCAATCCCAAATCGTAAATTTTAAACGTTTGATATTTACAACTGAAAGATGTTGCATGCTTTCATAGCTTTCATGAAAATGGGGTTTCATAACAGACAGCTTTTGTTCAGCTAAAATAACCGCATTTAAGTTAAAAATGACCATGTCCACTGTTAAATAGAAAATAAGAATAAAAAGTAACACAGAAAAGTCAGAAAACATATTTTGATCTCATGCGGCCGTTAAGACAGAGTCACTGGTCTTTATGTGTTTTCAAAGGGCTTTTTAGCTCAAAAAAACAAAACTGAAAAAAAGTAAAAAAAAGGTTTAATAAGACCAAGATGAGAGAGCTTAACTGGTTGTGCATAGTGCTTGCAACTTTAAGGTCATGGGTTTGACTCCAGGCATTGCCATGGAGTGTGCTTATTGCAAAAAATGTAAAGATGCATATTACATTACCTTATCTTTTTATTGCATCAGTAGTGTCTAAAAGTGTTTCTAAATGCATTTCAAGTCTTTTTATAACAAAACACAACTTTCCATTGGAATCAGTGTCAGAGGTCAGAAAGTGGTTTGGAATTGAGTAAGACAGACAGAAAGTATCAGCAGCTGTTCATAGCTATATGTGACACACACTCAAACAATTAAACTACAGTACTGTACATACTGCATCCTGAGGCAGACTAATATAAACCCAGTGGAGACTTGTCTATGAAAACTGACTAGAACCACAAGAGAGGAGACAGGCAACTATAAAAGAGAAAACTGTACCATACATTATCGCTACATTTTCCCTTTCATTCAAAGCAATGATTAGAAGATAATGAACGTCCACTAAATATCTGTACGACTGCTTTTTTTCTCCTGCAAATTAAGCAAGATCAGTCATCCATCTTCATCAATGGCCTTTCTCACACAGATGCTGCAACAATGCAGGTCCAGATGTGCACTAGTAATGATGTCACTGCATCAGCAGTCAGACTTTTGACCACATACAGACCAGTCATCAAGCTATCAGGAAAAATATCAAACCCCCACCATGCAACACTCAGCTACACTGGCATTTAGCCCTTGAATGACCTCACTTTGTGTGGTTACAAAATTGTTTTGAAATAAAGTGTAAATGAACAAGTTCATACGTGCGATGCTGCTGTAAGAAGGGTGCAACTCACATGCTTTTTCACTTTAAATGGGACAAAATGAACCTAATTCTGAAAAAAAAGGTGTTTAATGGTTCATGTTTTACAAAGGTGTTTATTCTCTGCCAGATCGATATAAAACTGCCAGTAACATCAGCATTTACTTAAGAATCGAAGGAAATATTATTTTTAAAGGAAGGTATTTTGTTTCTACTCCGGATAGGAAGCAAAACATCCTGAATTGAACCTCCTGTTTTTATGATACAAACTGTGGTAAAAGTTCAGCCAAAAGCATAAGAAAAGGTCAGGTTAGACTCCATCGCCCATTTTACCAGATGGTCCTTGACTCAAAGCACTTGATCACACCCATCTAAACTCTACACTGGCTACTGATCAAAGATGCTGAGCATTGTCCACATGCCTATCTTTGTTTTTCCAAATGATTGTATTTCTAGCCAAGGAGTTCAAGGGCTGTGTTTGGCCAAACCCAACCTGTTCCACTCCATTCTTTCTTATTTTCTTTACCTGGTCTGATTGTTTTGAGACAGTCTAGACAATGAGATATGAGACACGGCCACTTTGGTGGCTTTTTTACGCTTTGTTCTGTTTTCTCTCATCTCAGAGCCAGAGTCAGTAAAGCAAACAATACCCAGGATGACGGTTCTTGTCCGCTCCATTGTCAGTTATTCCTGGAGGAAAACTAAACAGGAGATGGAAACACCTTCACATGGTACCAAACTCTTTTTATAAACAGCCTCTCTAAATAAACATTCCAAGAACTTGCAAAAAAAACTAAGAAAAAAACAGTAACAAAGTTGCAACAAAAATTAAATCAATACATAAAAAACGGTAATATAGGGTAAATATAACACTAAAATCTTAGACATAGGGATGCAATTATGATGTTGACAGTGTCAACTATCCTTCATCCTTACATAAACTACAAAAACATAATCAAGCTTCCCTTTCCCAGTGGTTTAAGGGTCACCTCATTGCATTGTATCAAATTAATTAAATTTGTTCTTCATAATTTAGCTTTTGCCTCTCTCATCCCCTCCCCCCTCTGCATATAGAGACTGGGGGGCTCGAGACGCCAGCTGATCCCACAAGGCTCGTGCTATTCAACAAGAGCCCCCCACGAGCGGTGCACATTCATCAGGATGCCTCGTGCTTCTTTGTGTTCAGCCTCAGCTCCAAAACAAAAAAAGGGTTTGATGGCAGCTCCAAAAAATTACAAATATTAAAAACGCAACGCGACAACTTCAGAGCTGTTTTATATTATTAGCATTTGGAAAGAAATAAACATTGGAAAGCAAGCCCATCACTCTGAATTGTCCTCTGAGCAGCGCGTGTCCTTATGGAACCTCAATAATGTGTTGAAATCGACAAATTTAGTAAACGTTCCATGGATGGTCAAAACTGCTTCACTATGCATCAATAGAGACAAGTGTCTGATAATTTTAACAGTGACATCTTACCTTGTCTGTTATTTTCCGTCATATCTTTATCGCAAGATGACGGACCTGCCCTGTAACCCGTGTGCTTGATAACGGCCACCTCTCTTGTTCCTTTAGCTGGCCCCGATTGAGCTTCTTCAGATTCATATCTGCGCTCCTGGGACCGCTCACGCTGTCAAATCAGCCCGAGATTGACATCCGTGTCAGCCAATCCGGCAGCGGGCTACTAAAAATCTAGCCAATAGCAGAACTGGGAGGCGGTCATATTTACTGTAGATAGAGGAGTGTTGGAAGACAGTTTCAACGTCTGTTTCGTTTGTTTATATGACAAACGTAGGAGACTCTTTTTTTTTTTTTTTGGTCTGATTCATAATCTTAAAAACGGAAAAATGTAAGTAACTTTATTAAGACTGATATAAGTAATAAAGTGAAAAAGTGAAAGTGAAGTGACATTCAGCCAAGTATGGTGACCCATACTCAGAATTTGTGCTCTGCATTTAACCCATCCGAAATGCACACACACAGAGCAGTGAACAATAATTTACAGGTCCTGATCATATAATTAGAATATCATCAAAATGTTTATTTCACTAATTCCATTCAAAAAGTGAATCTTGTATATTATATTAATTCATTACACACAAACTGATATATTTCAGATGTTTATTTATTTTAATTTTGATGATTATAACTGACAACTAAGGAAAATCCCAAATTCAGTATCTCAGAAAATTAGAATATTGTGAAAAGGTTCAATATTGAAGACACCGGATGCTACACTCTAATCAGCTAATTAACTCAAAACACCTGCAAAGGCCTTTAAATGGTCTCTCAATCTAGTTCTGTAGGCTACACAATCATGGGGAAGACTGCTGACTTGACAGTTGTCCAAAAGATGACCATTGACACCTTGCACAAAGAGGGCAAGACACAAAAGGTCATTGCAAAAGTGGCTGGCTGTTCACAGAGCTCTGTGTTCAAGCACATTAATAGAGAGGCGAAGGGAAGGAAAAGATGTGGTAGAAAAAAGTGTACAAGCAATTAGGGATAACCACACTCTGGAGAGGATTGTAAAACAAAACCTATTCAAAAATGTCCTTTGGAAATCAGGGTCCAAGAGTCTGGATAAAGAGAGGAGAGGCAAACAATCCACATTGTTTGAGGTCCAGTGTAAAGTTTCCACAGTCAATGATGGTTTGTGGTGCCATGTCATCTACTGGTGTTGGCCCACTGTGTTTTCTGAGGTCCTAGGTCAACACAGCCATATACCAGGAAGTTTTAGAGCACCTTATGCTTCCTGCTGTTGACCAACTTTATGGAGATGCAGATTTCATTTTCCAACAGGACATGGCACCTGCAACACAGTGCCAAAGCTACCAGTACATCGTTTAAGGACCATGGTATCCCTGTTCTTAATTGACCAGCAAACTTGCCTGACCTTAACCCCATCGAAAATCTATGGGGTAGAGGAAGATGCGATATGCCAGACCCAACAATGCAGAAGAGCTGAAGGCCACTATCAGAGGAACCTTGGCTCTCATAACACCTGAGCAGTGCCACAGACTGATCGACTCCATGCCACACCGCATCGCTGCAGTAATTCAGGCAAAAGGAGCCCCAACTAAGTATTGAGTGCTGTACATACTCATACTTTTCAGTTGTCTAAGATTACAAAAAATCCTGTGTTTGTATTGGTCTTAAGTAATATTCTGATTTTCTGAAATACTGAATTTGGGATTTTCCTTATTTGTCAGTTACAATCATCTAAATTAAAAGAAATAAACATTTGAAATATATCAGTCTCTGTGGAATGAATGAATATAATATACAAGTTTCACTTTTTTAATGGAATTAGTGAAATAAATCAACTTTTTGATTATATTCTAATTATATGACCAGCTCCTGTATATATTGTATATTTATAGTCAAAATCTGTCAGTAGATTAGTTGTATATAGGTTTATACTGTTTTACTTCATTGTGGTATGTCTGTATTTATGTAGCACCATGGTCCTGTGAGGCATGACATTTCGTTCCACTGTATGTCCACACATGGAGCAGATGGCAAAGCTCAACATGACTTGACAACTTGACTTGATATCCATCTATCCATCTTTTTCAGCAACTTTCTGTACAGAAAAACACTTGAGTTAAATTAGCTGTAGGCCTATTTACTGAGATGAATATTAATATTTCTTGCAAAGCAACTCAAAAGACATTGAATGAAATGGGTGCATTTACATTTCCCAAACTAAATTACTCGTCATCAATCACAGTTATTCACAAAAGTACTAGCACAAAACTACGCATACTCACCATGGAAAACCCAAGATGTTGTGTTACCTCAGAGACAACTTAATTAGGTCTCTCAAACTTTCTAGGTATAAAATAAAACATAACCAGGCACAAACTCTCCTCATATCTAATAGTAGCAAATGTAGGAAAGCAGCTCTCAAATGGTTGGGTCAGAGTTCTACATCTGCTTTCATCCATACAAAGACACACACACACACACACACAGAGAGAGAGAGAGAGACAGGGCGGGAGAGGGAGAAAAACTAATTTAGAAAAGATTTACAAAAGCATACCATGTTTTTATAAAACACATACTGCACATTGAACCACTGCAGCTGCAGACATGACCTCCTTGTTTAGTCTCCACTTGGGTCTGTTTTTTTAAAGGTTAGTAGAAAAGTGTTTTGTTAAAGAATAAAGATGATCGAACACACTATTCTGAACTCACCTAGTCTGAACTATTGGACTTCTGAACTGGAGGCTAACACCACTCACACCAACACACGTGCATGTTTCTCCAGCTGTTCAAATAAGACTAATACATTCATCCTCCGCAGCTCAACATGGTTTTCTGGGAAGAGTTCCACCTACGCACTCAGACCCAAACATGTTCATGTGTTTCAGACAAGTTTTACTGTATTGTATTTTCCCCAAAACAACAGATTTTGCCATGACAGGCGAAGGCTGAAATTTAGTGCATGAAAAACGTTACATTAAGACCCTTAAGAATGAGATATACACACATATTTGGTTAGAAACGCCATACTTTCACAATCAACAAAGCAAAACAATCTAAGTTTCCCTGCTGAGCAGTATATGAAAAAAAAAATCCATTGTTGCCTTGGTATTGTACAAGATATAGGCACGTTACACATGGTTATCATTAGTCAGACTCAGAACTTAGTTTACTGTATGTGGTGGTGTTTTTAACAGTTCCAGATTTCTGACATATTTATGTAATGTATTCATAAAGTTATAGGACAAAATACCTTTCTTCTTTTTTTGCAGATTTGAGTCATTGGCATAAGAAAAAGAACCAAGTATCTACCTAAATATCTAGAACAGACATGGTACAACTTAAGAATGTGTCTGAAGAAACAAAAACTCTCAATAACTTTAAGATATCAAATCAAACAACATGTCACAATTAATCATAAAGTCTGATGTGAAGCCATTACATGATGCTTCTAGTAAATGCAGTGCATTCCTACAGAGAGACAAGATGAGTGTAACAGACATTTATAACAATATACTGTACACACATTTATTAACAATCCCCCAAAAAAGAAAGAAGAAAAACAGTCATATTTGAGTTTAAAATAAAGCGCCACTGAACTACATGCTTTATTAAGTGTTGGGTTGTATTAGTTTTGCTAATTGCTACAGAATCTGTTGACTTTGGCATGGCTCCATGCTAAAGTGAATGTTGCAATCATTAGCAGATGGAAAATAAAGTATCTGGTTAACATCTGTATGAAAAAAAAAAACATAAAAAAATAAGTGTCTACTCGTGAGCACTTTCATTTATGTTGATTAAAACAATAAGAATGTCTAGCTGATGCTCTTGATGAAGTTTACAACTATATGTTCTGTGCACATTATACTGTATATGGCAAGAGTACTGTATGTGAAGTCCAGATATCAGTTTAGAACAACTCTAAATGTCTTACTGAATAACTGTAATATCATGACATTGACCTGGAAAGCAAACAAATACATAATATAACACAAAAGCGCTGCATTTTTCCATTCAGCAACAGTGAAGATTATTAAACATATCAACTAACACTTTGTCCTAACCAGGCGCGATACAGCAAGTTCGAAATTTTATGCGTGATGTGTCAAAATCACAGCCAATGAGAAGATATATGATGTTTAATGAACAGTTCTGAAGAACCAATGAGATTTCACAGTGGGCGGGGCTACCCAGCATGATGTGGTGGAAATAGAAGCCAAGCGACTGAGAAAGTGTCCTGTTGGTCTTTGCTTCTCACACTCGAGGCTGGTTAGGACTAAATATGACATGGAAGAGGTTTTTTCTTGTTGTTTTATTGCATCGCGTTTGGTTAGGTTGGGTGTAAAGTGCTTTGTTGACTTCTTGCTCCGATTGAGTCTTTGGCCCGGTCATGCTGAAGCCATGGATGGATGAGATTCCATAAAGCTGATATTACAGTCCAAGCAGCAGCTAAGTATCATGTCTAGGAGATAAGAAGAGGAACAGGCAAGAGACACTGAAGAGACAAAAAGCGAGAGAAAGACACTGAGCAAACAATATGCGTAGACAAAGACAAGACTTAAACGCTGGACAACAGTCATTGCAGTCAAAAATAAAGACAAGGGGGGAAGGGAAGATTGATATTATTACATAACAAAAAGACTTACAAGTAGAGCTGGTTGGCCATGTTTATCAACGGTATAAAATGTAAAGAAAGTGGCTCATATCACTATTAAGCATTTTTTTTAACAAAGAGAGAATACAATGCAGTAATCACAAAGACAGCCAAGAGAGCAAGATCAAAGACAATCAGAGAAAAACAAGGAGAATAGTAAAGAATTCAGTTCTGACCATCCATCATCAGAGTAACATTCAGGCCATGTGGTGTGGTGTTCACAAACGGAGCTAGATGGCAAACAGCATTGTGAAAGCACTCTTCCTCAGCGTGAGATGAGATGACATGCAGCAGAACGGAGGTGCATATATATTTCTCTCACACTCATCCCTCCATGCACACAGGAGAAGATAAGAAGAGGTTTTCTCTTGATCTTTGCTTTCCTTCAAGCGATTCAGCTTAACTTAAAACAAGCGGGCTTTCTTCTTAAGGTCATTTTTCTTCCACAAGGCCAAACGGTCAAACTGTTCAATGGTCATCCCAAACATACTGAAGAAGTCCTCAGGTGACAGGTGCCTCTGAAACGATAAGAATTACGGCAAATGTAATTATTTGAATTTTAACTTCACAGATTCATGTGGCAAATTTAGAAGGAATTACAGTTCTGCAGTAATTTATTTACCCTTGTGTCATTCTAAACTTTCATTCTTCAGTGGAACACAAAAGAAGATATTCTGAAGAGAATGTTCAAGCTGCACTTTACCAAAGGACAGCATAAAAAACGCACAATTTTACAGTTGTACCATAAAATAAAATAATTTTGAAACACATTTTACAGTGAAATATTACAATAGCAATATATCCTGATTTGATTTATTTGTTTATGTAGTAAAAGTAATTCTTATTTGTTTTATTATTATTATTTTTAAATATTGATAATATTGACTGAATAGCGCAGCCCTAAAAAACAAGCACATGCAGCAAAGCTGAAGCTTATATATTTAATTGATCAATCGCATTTTAAATATCAATTGCATTTTTTTTTTTTATCAAACAAACTACAATTACATTTCCCCCCAAAAAAGTACAGACCTAATTCCAATTCTTCTGGAAGCTTTGTGTGAGGAACAGACCAAAACAGAAATGGTTATTCATTGGAAATCCTTTAAAAGCTACTAAAATCTACTTTCAGTGTATGGAACAGAACAGCACGGACATTTCTGAGAACTCCTTTCATGTTCCACAGACACAGAGCAATGTTATATGGGCTTTAAAAGACATGAGGGAGAAAAATGATGACAGCATTTTAAATTTGGGTGAACAATATCTTTAAAGCATGCAGAATAGCTCCATGGTATAGTCATTCATCTATAAAGGCCTAAAATAACACTGTCAAACATCTAATCAAAGCTTAATCAGAACAAACTCAAAGGACCTCTGCCAGGAATCTAAGCACTGTTTATTCTGCTAATGATATCTGCATGGCGCAAACGTCATCACAGATTAAAGACAGAGCGACAAATAATACAACATTGACAATAATTACAACCATCTATATGCATGTGTCACCTAAAGCTTTGCAGGACAGTCACTGCCTTTAGCATAATCAGGATTACAAACACCAATGGGGTGCTGTTAAAGTTGCCAGGCTTTTAAGCCTATGACCTCAATTTTGTTTTAAACCATTCCAGAATGGATTTGTGTAAATCTTTATTCTTTCAGGCTCTGTTGTATGTGGTACTGTAACACTTGCAGATGTGTGGGTATCTTGAACATCTCCAAATAGATGCTGAAATCACCGTCTTTGGAAAGTTTTGGGTGTTGCAAGTGACTCAAATCAAGCTCAATTCAAACAGATGTGACAAGGGCCCCTTATATCAGGACATCAGGACAAACACACACGCACACACAGACACATATTTTCAGCTATTACAATTTTAACCACAATGATTCCAAGCTAACAGTTAGGGAGTGGGATCTGTAAATCAACATCTCTCGTAACTCATGCTGAACTTCAAGTGAGCCAAACATTTATCTTCCCTTTTTCATTTAAACCCACTAATAACACTGACACAATGTCCAGGATATATTATGTGGACTGTGGCCCAACAAAGCCATAACCTCACAAACACTGGCACTGGTAGATGTGCAGTTACACACAAACATACATAACTCTTTGCCTGGCTGCCTTCTTGCATACTTTGATCCAGACTGATACTGGCAAAATAATAATTAAACAGCAATAAGTCAACCCATGCTCCATATTAAAAAGGCTGACACAACTCTATTTAGAAATCAATCATTGTAAACGTAATGCTCAATCATAACATGGGATGCTCCAAAGTGCAATCAATTAAAAACGCACAGTATTCACGCTAAACAAAACCACTGAGTAAATGTCTAATAAAATATTACCTCCAGTCTGGTGCGGTCGATATCCCGTGGTAGTTTTACTCTGACTCTGTGGGTCACAGCAAGCACGTCATAGGGGTAGACCTGCAAAATACATGGATGTGAAAGACACAATTACACAGATGCACACACAAGAAATAATATAAAATGAAGACATTTGCTATAAAATATATTCATTTCAAATGAATGCTGTTCTTTTTTATAGTTACACCCCAATCAGCATATTTGAAGATAACAATCAAGTGAAACAGTTGTATTATATTGTAATAATATCAGAAAATTACTGTTTTTCCTGTATTTCAACAACAATAAAAAAATCTTTCACCTCAAACTCTTGAATAGTAGTTTACTGTATATACATAAATCTCTGTACAGATCATGTATTTAGATCAACTACTGGTTCTCATACTGGTTTTTGTTTAAGGACCTGTTTTTACAGGTGCCAACCCAGTATCAGAATTATTTATTGTAGACAAATGCATTCAAGCATTCAAATTTGATATTAAACTATATGAACCCAACAATGTTCAAAATGATTGAAATGACACATATACAGGATGAATGGAAAAGGCACAGTTTTGTATCTAAATGTCTTTCTAAATTTACCACACAATATACAACACTACAAGTGACCCTGTATTTAATGCTGTATTAAGTTGCACCTTGTTTCATTTCCATTCTACAGCAATCCACTATACACACCAGAACTCACCTTGTATTCTGAGAAACCATGGAAAACCGGAAAGATGTTGAAAAAAGGAGAAAGAGAAAAATAAATTACAACCATTCAATTTGTATGGTAAAAATGCGACACATCTATTATCTATGTAAATACCCACTCACCTCTCATTCCACTCCAGGATGAGTCATGATCACCCTCATCCTCGCCAAGATCAGCCGCCTAGGAAAAGGGTAATGCATGACAAGATTTGTCAAATTCTTAGTTATATATGGTGCATATTTATTCACAAGCAGAATGCATGATAATATCAAAACAGTGGATGGTTGTTTTTTTCAACTACAGGCACATTTATGTCATGAAGGAACTGATTTCAGTGTCTGGTTTAAAGGGATATTTCATCCAAATGTTTAAGTTTATCTGGTTACCCCCAGTGCATCCCAAGATGTAGGTGACTTTGTTTCTTCAGTAGAACACAAATTATGATTTTTATGATTATGACTGTCATTGCAGTCTCTCATCCGTACAATAAATCACAAATTGTAAGAGAATCGATGAAAGTTAAAAAAAACATGCACAGACAAATTCATATTTAATCCTGCGGCTCGTGAGAATACATTGATGTGTAAAGACACAAAACGATTGGTCTGTGCAAGAAACTGAAAAGTATTCATATTGTTGACACTCCTAATTGAGATTGTAGATAGAGTGTCAATGGTCCATTTGAGAGATAGGTGGCGGTAATGCACTTATAAGTCTGCGAGCCGCCATAAAGCAGAAGAAGAAGAAGAAGAATGCCTCACCGCTTGCTTCAGTGAAGCGCATTCACAAGAGTTCTAACAGTTAAATTAGTATAAATACTGGCCAGTTTCTTGCAAAAACTGATTGTTTTGTGTCTTTACACATCAATGTATTGTAACGAGCTGCAGGGTTAAATATGAATTTGTCTGTGCAGTTTTTTTTTTACTCTCATAGATTATGTTACCATTTGCCATGCATTGTACGACTGAGAGACTGCAACGACTGAAAATAAAAATCATAATTTGAGTTCTACTGAATAAACAAAGTAACCTACATCTTGGATGCCCTGGGGGTAAGTAGATAAACATCAAACTTTCATTTTTGGGTGAACTATCCCTTTAAGGTTGTCACATTAAAAGCGTCTACGAAAAGTTTAACCATACCATCATTATTTATTTTTGCTACAAGCAAATAAGAGTAACAATATCATATTTGAACAGAAAAGCTGCTGTAACTGTGAAAGTTTTTCTTTCATTTCCTGAGGTTAAAGATTAAAGTCTTGCACAGACAGAGCATTGAATCCGAAGGACTGGAGCTTGACAGCGGATTTGATTATAAATATTGATGTATGACCAGCTCTCTGTTTCACATGCCTTTGTGAATGCTTGTTGAAAGTAAAGGGTGACACTAAGTCAGACCAGATTAGATATAAAGAATGTGTAATATTTGTTTTCAAGTAGTTTATTGTCCTGAGATACAAAGAACTGTTGCAAAATACTGCCACCTAGTGTACAGGAGAAGGTTTCATACCATTCTAAAAAAAAAAAGAAGACACTGGCAACTCAAGTATGTGACATAAAATGAATTTTTTATGAAGAGCGTGCTTGAGTTTTCCGCTGTGTCATTAGAGAGTATAGTCCATTAAGGGAGTCAGAATTCAAGATCAAAACACAACATAGAAAACAGCCAGAACAAGACACACTTCTAAGTTACTGCACGCAAACACAGACACACCCTCTGAGCATTATGGCCTCCTAAGCTATATGTCTACATTAACTGATCTGTGACTGTGTGTCCTGATGTGTGCGATTACAACAGCCCTCTGGTGTCCCAACAGCTGGGTTTGACAAATCCATCTAGGATCACAACATTCTTCACTACTGAGAGAGTGAATGACAGCATTTGTGACCACAGCTCACATATATTCCCAAAAATCAAACACAGATGGCATGTCAAAAGGTTGTGGGTTGCTGTGTTCATGCACAGATATCAGGTCTTATGAAGTTTACCTTGTAGATGCCATTCCGCCCATATCCTGGCAGTGAAGCAGATTTATTGTATGGAAAATCTGTAAAACAAAGAATTTATAAAGATTTATGTTACTTCACTTTAGCATCATGTTCAAGGGGAAAAGAGAAAGAGACAGTTTAAGGAGGAGGATATGAAACATTTATAGAAAAATGAACAGAAGTATTGTACCACTCAATATGGCAGCTGTAAGAAAAGAAAGCCCGTCTTAATTAAAATCATTTTTCCATTTACTCTACAAAGGGCATTTAAATTTACAAACCCGATTCCAAAAAAGTTGGGACACTGTACAAATTGTGAATAAAAACCGAATGCAATGATGTGGAAGTTTCAAATTTCAATATTTTATTCAAAATACAACATAGATGACATATCAAATGTTTAAACTGAGAAAATGTTTCATTTTAAGGGAAAAAATCAGTTGATTTTTAATTTCATGGAATCAACACATCTCAAAAAAGTTGGGACAAGGCCACGTTTACCACTGTCTGGCATCCCCTCTTCTTTTTATAACAGTCTGCAAACGTCTGGGGACTGAGGAGTTGCTCTAGTTAAGGAATAGGAATGTTGTCCCATTCTTGTCTAATACAGACAGTTGCTCAACTGTCTTAGGTCTTCTTTTTTGCATCTTCCTCTTTATGATGCGCCAAATGTTTTCTATGGGTGAAAGATCTGGACTTCAGGCTGGCCATTTCAGTACCCGGATCCTTCTTCTACGTAGCCATGATGTTGTAATTGATGAAGTATGGGGTCTGGCATTGTCATGTTGGAAAATGTAAGGTCTTCCCTGGAAGAGACAACGTCTGGATGGGAGCATATGTTGTTCTAGAACTTGGATATACCTTTCAGCATTGATGGTGCCTTTCCAGATCTGTAAACTGACCATGGCACAATCACTCATGCAACCCCATACCATCAGAGATGCAGGCTTCTGAACTGAGCACTGATAACAACTTGGGTTGTCCTTGTCCTCTTTAGTCCGAATGACATGGTATCCCAGTTTTCCAAAAAGAACTTCACATTTTGATTCATCTGACCACAGAACAGTTTTCCACTTTGCCACAGTCCAATTTTAAATAAGCCTTGGCCAGAGAAAATGCATGCGCTTTTGGATCATGTTTAGATAGGGGCTTCTTTTTTGACCTACTGTATAGAGTTTTAGCTGTTAACGAATGGCACGGTGGATTGTATTCACCGACAATGTTTTCTGGAAGTATTCCTGAGCTCATGTTGTGATTTCCAATACAATAGCATTCCTGTATGTGATGCAGTGCCGTCTAAGGTCCCGAAGATCACAGGCATCCAGTATGGTTTTCTGGCCTTGACCCTTACATACAGAGATTGTTCCAGATTCTCTGAATCTTTGGATGATATTATGTACTTTAGATGATGATAACTTCAAACTCTTTACAATTTTTTTCTGAGAAACTCCTTTCTGATATTACTCCGCAGCATTGGGGGCATTGGTGATCCTCTGCCCATCTTGACTTCTGAGAGACACTGCCACTGTGAGAGGCTCTTTTTGTACCCAATCATGTTGCCAATTGACCTAATAAGTTGCAAATTTGTACTCCAGCTGGTCCTTATATGTACATTTAACTTTTCCAGCCTCTTATTGCTACCTGTTCCAATTTTTTTGGAATGTTTAGCTCACAAGAAATCCAAAATGAGCCAATATTTGGCATGGCAATGTTATATATATTCTATTGTGAATAAATTACAAGTTTATTAGATTTGTAAATTATTCCATTCCTTTTTTACTCAGATTTTTATTGCCGATTTAAATTGTTTTTAAACAGTTTTGCATATTTTAGTCTTTGGCCATTCAAGCAGATAAGACTTATACTTGTATACCTGTTACCTACATAGAAAATAGCTGCTCTGAGATGTTAGCAAGATGGCAACTTACAT
The DNA here is from genome assembly GCF_023724105.1 of Carassius gibelio. Lineage (NCBI taxonomy): Eukaryota > Metazoa > Chordata > Actinopteri > Cypriniformes > Cyprinidae > Carassius > Carassius gibelio. The sequence goes on along the minus strand of NC_068382.1, from coordinate 14,551,112 downwards.
GAACTGACATGACTTTAAAGGAGACATCGGATACGAAATTGACTTTTACATGGTGTTTGCAATACATTTGCCTTAGTAGTGTGTGGACACAACTACTCTACAATGATAAATACCCATTCACTCCTTTTTTTAAAATTTTAAGCAGTATGACATCTTACTGCTCAGGCCCCACTCACAATCACTGACAAACTGTCCTGTATTAGCATATCTCCTCCCTCAGCCTGTTGTACGCTGTCCACCATTATTTCCACACTTGACTAGCTGTAGCGACAACAATGTCTCATAAGCAATGCAGGTGTTTCTAGTTGGATGTAATTTTCTCCCAACATTAGATCCACTGAAGAAGCAGTGGATAAGTTTTGTTTTTTATTGGTAACGCAGAACCGAATACACACACACAAAAAAAAAAAAAATGGAAAAGAGGGGTGGGGTGAGCAGACGCTCATTAACATTCAAAGAGACATGCACCAAAATGGGTCGCTGTGAATAGAGCTGTTTTTGAAAAAGGGTGTTGTTTTATACGACCATTGAGAACATTTTAACCAAAGAATGTTTCAGGCATTTCATAAAGACCCTAAAAAAGTAATTTCCAAGTTGTGGAAAATGGGCAACCGATGTCCCCTTTAAGGAGGTTTGATTTTACGAAATCATTGATTGGCCACTCACTGGGTTGAGAAATATCGGTGGGTAAGCTGTGGGTGGAGGTCCTGGGGTCCAGATCTGGAGACTGTCTATCCATCTCACTCTTCAGGTTCATCCAACTTGTTCTGGTCTATTGACAAATAAAAATAGTCAGGAACACGTTATACAACCAAATAAAGAATTCAATGGAAAGATAGGATGGAAAACATATATCGGTTTGATTGCAGTGTGTATTTTTAAAGATAAAAAAATTAATGTATTTCCAGATAATATATTCATGAAATAAAAGGCCAATTTAGTGTACTTACAAAGAGTATACATTCATGAAGTTTCTTAACACACTTTTAAAAAGTGCATTTTGTAATTATGTCAAACTACAAATGAAAGTAAATTTTAAATCATGTTGTAATAATCTTTTTACCATGCTTTAAAAAAAGTACACTTATTTTGATACTGACTAACATACTAAAGCACATGTAAAGTATTTGATTATAATTTTGTTATTTGATATAACATTTAAAGATGAAATATTTTAAATGTACTCAATTGCAACTTCATCACTGCAAAGGTGTAACAATACCTGACATACAAGATTTAATAGAAATTACAAAGTATATTTTAGTCTATCATAAGATGTTTTCAGTACATTTGGTGGTACACTTTAACCACATTTCAAACTAAATAGAATTACAAAATTGTATATAAAAATGTACTTAAGTCGTATTTAAGTACTTAAGTGGTCAAAAAAGCAGCTAATTAGAATTAACATAAAATATTGGAATTAATAAAAACTTTAATACATTTTCATTTAATTGCAATTAACATGCAAATAGGTGTTCAAAAACACTTAAATAAATTATTTTAAAGTATATTATTCCCATAATATGGGTAGATACCAGATGTATACCAGAATGGACAAATACACAGAGATGTTATATGAATCACCTTTTTGTCTATGTCATCACCATCTTGCCAGGAGGTTCTGGAAGCTGCAGCACAGTAAGACAGTTTAAATATATCTTATTACAGTTTTCAATGTTTGAGAGAGTAACTGGCACAAGTTACATCATGCAAAGGACCACACACACACACACACACACAATAAAAATTAGAATGAAAGTACTGTTATATACTCATAAACCACGTGTCATCTAATTTTTTCAGTGTAGCTTGATTTTAGACAGTGTTCAAACTAACAGTATTCACTATGGGATAAAAACAAATTTACCGACAGAATCAACAAGCAAGTGAAAAGTGACAACCAAACACAACATCAAGGGGCAAGTTCAGGAAAAAAAGGCCAAAAGAAATCAGTAAGGTGATTGATACCTCTACCACCCAATCACAATGAGCTTTATAGTTGTCTTTAAAGGGTTAGTTCACCAAAAATGTTAAATTATGTCATTAATAACTCACCCCTCATGTCGTTCCAAACTCATAAGACCTCCGTTCATCTTCGGAACACAGTTTATTACATGTCCAGAAAGGTAAGAAAAACATCATCAAAGTAGTCCATGTGACATCAGAGGGTCAGTTAGAATTTTTTGAAGCATCGAAAATACATTTTGGTCCAAAAATAGAAAAAACTATGACTTTATTCAGCATTGTCTTCTCTTCCGGGTCTGTTGTAAGAGAGAGAGTTCAAAACACAGCAGTTTGTGATATCAGTTTCGCAAACGAATCACTCGATGTAACCGGATCTTCTTGAACCAGTTCACCAAATTGAACTGAATCGATTGAAACTTCTCATCTCCAATACACATTAATCCACAAATGACTTAAGCTGTTAACTTTTTTAATGTGGCTGACACTCCCTCTGAGTTAAAACAAACCAATATCCCGGAGTAATTAATGTATTCAAACAGTACACTGACTGAACTGCTGTGAAGAGAGAACTGAAGATGAACACCAAGCCGAGCCAGATAACGTACAAAAGATTGACTCGTTCTCGAATCAAGAACCGGTTGCATCAGTTCTCAGATCACCAGTAGTGATGGGAAGTTCGGTTCTTTTCCGCAAACCAATTCTTCCGGACATCGATTAAATAAACCGGTTGAAGAAAACAGTTCACCGGTTCTTTTGCGCTCGACGTGATAACGTCATTGGCGATGATTGCACTTAATTTAAGCCTTCGGTTTACCCGCGCTCATAACATTAGCACAGAATCTGTTCAGAATCAATCACCAAAAGAATCAGTTCGGTTCAAACGCTCTGTGTGTCAGTCTGCTTCAAACTGAATCTTGCATGCGCAGTATCATCAGCTCCTCAATTCTCGAATCAGACGCGTCCGACAGAAACAATTCTTGACTCGAGAATGAGTCAATATTTTGTTCATTATCTGCCTCGGCTCTTTGTTCATCTTCAGTTCTCTCTTCACAGCAGTTCAGTCAGTGTACTGTTTGAGTAAATTAAATTACTCTGGGATATTGGTTTTTTTTTAACTAAGAGAGAGTGTCAGCCACATTAAAAAAGTCAACAGCTTAAGTCATGTGTGGATTAATGCTTATTGGAGACACGAACCATTTAAAACGATTCAGTTCGATTTGGTGAACTGGTTCAAGAAGATCCGGTTACATCGAGTGATTCGTTAGCGAACCGGATATCATAGAACTGTTGTGTTTTGAACTCGCTCACAACAGACACGGAAGAGAAGACAATGCTGAATAAAGTCGTAGTTTTTGCTATTTTTGTACCAAAACGTATTTTCGATGGTTCAAATATTCTAACTGACCCTCTAATGTCACATTGACTACTTTGAAGATGATTTTCTTATCTTTCTGGACATGGACAGTATACCGTGCACACAGTTTCAATGGAGGGACTGAGAGCTCTCGGACTAAATCTAAAATATCTTAAACTGTGTCCCGAAGATGAACGGAGGTCTCACAGGTTTGGAACGACATGAGGGTAAGTTATTAATGACATAATGGCATTTTTTGGTGAACTAACCCTTTAAGCCAATCTCAATGGATAACACAAATGCCTTTGACATTTCACCAAACCAATGAGTTACACAGACACCATGTTTGTTCAACATCTAAGATACAAGACCACAGACAGATGGGAAACTACGAATACTGCAACTGCATACTGACAACAAACAAGTATGTATGAATGGACAGAGGCACAGAAATAAGATAAAAAAATATATCTGACTGCTGTTTCCATGTCATGATGCATTTTAAAAGACATATAGGATCTTGTTGATGAATACATCATATCAAAGGCATTCTTAGTATAGGGACAGTGAGATAAAAAAAAATATATATATATATATATATATACTTTAATTCAGCAAGGATGCATTATGTTGATCAAAAGTGACATGAAAATATTTATAATGTAACAAAAATGCATTAAATTGTAAAAATAGTATTGCTGCTTTCATTGTATTTTTGATCAAGTAAATTCAGCTTTGATGAGCACAAGATACTTCTATCAAATTTTTAATCATACTTTATGATATAAAAAAACTTTTGGTGTATGTGTAACTTCATATACAAAACATCAAAACAATTATTATCTCTAAGTTAACAGGAACTGAGCACCACAAATAATTCAGGGATAACTGCAAAATATCTTCAAAATAAACCCAATAAATATGAATGAAATATGACCCTTGGCATGTGGTCAGGAAACAACAATTAGGTACTGATTGCCTCATAACAAGTACCTTGTCAAATCCAAACCTTTTTCTAGGATTTGTAAAACTACAAGAAGCTGAAAATGGAAACCAGCAGACAGAAAAAGGATCCAAGGTTACAGTTCCATGGCAACAGGTACTGTACCATGGTAACATGCGTAACAGCATGCAAAGAAACGTAGTTGCACGGAGACTGGACTGTACCATGCTGTTTGTAGATAGGGGGCTTTCTATAGATATTATCTTTGACTTTAGTCTCTGAGAATGGAAGAAAAAGAGAGGAAGAAAAAAGATGAATAAAGAAGCATGAGTTATTAGAGGATGGACTTGTGGCAATGAAAGGGGCAGAAAATGCAGTATATGTTGCTATAAAGGATTGCAGATATTGTAGTTCATCTCCTTATTAATGTTCATGATCAGCATGCATGATCAAGCATTTTGCCTTTGCCAAAATCTTCAGCTTTGAAATATGGATTTTCTGCAGTCAGAATTATGTATAAATAATATAAAAAATAATGAAAGCTTTATCTTAATTTTTTTAATTTAGAAGATAGAAGTGTCACCTAAAATGAACTAAGCCAAGAGGAAAACAGGGAGATAAATGGTGTAATTGCAATTAAATAATGTTACAGCATGTGTCTCTATGCAGCTTGTTTTGACCACATACTGAAGCATGTATGAAATCTGTCCAATTGAGAAGCGTGTTCCTCTGCCCATGCTATATCTTGGGTGGGGATACACATGATTTCTGTGTTGGCTGTTTGGAAGCCACACTCCTGCCTGACTGCTTTCGATGCAGCGTTGGCCATGGAGCGGCACTTGCTGTTGAATCTGTCAGAGTAAAAAAAAAAAAAAAAGGACAGATTCTTCTTGCTGGATACCCTGCTATTGTCTTCTGGCCTCTTCGGCGGGTCAGTATACACGGTTGTAGAGAAGTTTCAAGAGGTAAAGAAGCAGGCGCGGGCATTCCAGCACTTCCTCCCTCGCCGTTCCCATGTCTTTTGGAACTGCTGAGTGTCCCACCTGTCCAGCTCCTCATATCGCCAGACCTAGAAACAGAGCATCACGACCTGAACATGGGAAAGCTTGTCCCCTCATGTGATGGCGTTAGAGCAGTCAGGTCAGTCGTTCCCTGCCGGTCCTCTGCTTCAGGGCACTGAAGTTGCTCCTCTAGCGACACGAGAGGCCAGTCTTAAGAGACTGATTCCCTTACTAGACTTTATGACAGCATGGAAAATTCTGCTAAATGTCTCACAATGGGTTCTGCACACTGTAGAGAGAGATTACAGAATTCAGTTTGGTTCTTGTCCACCTCACTTCAAAGGGGTCATTCCTACATTAATAGGCCCCAAACAGGCTCTGGTATTGGAAAAGGAAGTAGACACTCTTGAAGAAGGAGACCACAGAACATGTTCTACAGCTGTTACTTCATCGTTTCAAAGAATGATTGAGAGTTGCGTCCAATCATAGTTCTGCTTCTTTTCCAACGGTTGTGGTTAAAGATGCTCACTATCAAACAGATTGTGTCTCATATCAGATCAGAGGAACAGGACATTGACAAGGATGCTTACTACCATGTATCAGTTCCTCAACACAGGAGGTTCCTAAGGTTTGCTCCAGTATCGGGTTCCTCCATTCGGCCTGTCACTCTCACCCCGCACTTTCACCAAGTGTGTGGATGCTGCCCTGGGTCCGTTGCGACTCTAGGGCATACACATACTGAATTACATCAACGATTGGTTGATATTAGCTCAGTAGCAGATGGAGGCTCGGCATCGAGAATTCGTCCTCGCCTATATGAAAGAGCTGGGGTTACGGCTCAACACCAAGACAACTGTGCTTTTTCCACTACAGAGTACCACTTATAATGGTGTGGAATTCGACAACGATGCAGGCACAGTTGTCTCTTGCTTGTATCGAAGTGATTCTCACAGCCGTGAGGGGAGTGAGAGAAGACCAGTCACACACTGTCACCATTTCAGAGACTATTCGGTCTGATGGCAGCTTCATCCAACATCATACCTTTTGGCCTGCTGTACATGAGACCATTGCAGTAAAGGCTCAGTCCCAAGGGGTTTTCCCAGAGGGGGGACCCCCTTCGCAAGATCAAGGTCACGCAGCGATGCTTACATGCCTCAGACATATGGAAGAAACTTTGGTTCCTGTCTCAAGTTTGAAATAAGGGGCTCCTTGTCATTGCGTAAGGCTAACAACAGATGCCTCCCTCAGGGGCTGGTGAGCGGTCATGAGTTTTTGGAAAGGTAATCATCTCATGTGGCACATAAACTGCTTGGAGATTCTTGCCGTGTTTTGAGCTCTAAAACACTGTCTTCCAGACCTAAGGGGTCTGCACAGACAACACATCGGTGGTCTCCTACATCAACTGACAGGGGGGTCAGGGAAAGCTCCTCTTAATCAGAGCAGTCTACATCTCTGGGCACCTCCATCAGGCAGAAGAGATCATGTCGAGAGGGGCCTGAGGCCTGGGGAATGGAGGCTCCATCTGGAAACAGTGGAGTTCCTATGAAGGGGTTCGGCCAGGTGGAAGTGGTATATTTGCGTCGCAGGAAACAACACACTGTCCGCTCTGGTTCTCCCTCACACATCCAGCTCCACTTGGGCTGGACACCATGGTGGATACATGGCAGAGAGTACGCCGGGATGAGGTCCATCTTCTGTCAGTAGCCCCATTCTGGCTGACCCGAGTATGGTTCTTAAACCTTGTGTCCCTCATTGATGGCTCTCCATTGGAGATTTAGATTACAGTGAGACGCTGCGTTTTTCTGCCATAATCCCTGTGTCCCTGCAGGTGCTCGTTTCTGAAGAAGCGAACATGTGTGTTTGCCGGATGTGCATTTATACTTCCTGGTTAATAGCTTCACCCCGCTCATGATGTCTCACTTCTTTACTGGACACATTTCATACATGCTTCAGTATGTGGTCTCACTGGGGTGTTCCCCAAAGCGTTTCGACACAACGTCTTATTATAAAATAAATAAATAAATAAATAAATAAATAAAATCCTAGGTTTTTATTTAGCACAGTGGCTAAGTTAACAAATTACCAGATGCCACCTGATTCAAATATTCCACCAACGTTAAATAGTAATGACTTTATGAATTTCTTCACTGATAAAATAGATAACATTAGAAATACAATAGCGAATGTAGATTCTACAGCGTCTAACACTTCAGTTTCATCCATCGCACCCAAAGATAAACTGCAGCGCTTTACAACCATAGGACAGGAAGAGCTAAATAAACTTATCACTGTATCTAAACCAACAACATGTTTATTAGATCCTGTACCCACTAAATTACTGAAAGAGCTGTTACCTGTAGCAGAAGAAACACTTCTCAATATCATAAACTCGTCGTTAACTTTAGGACACGTCCCAAAACCATTCAAGCTGGCGGTTATCAAGCCTCTTATTAAGAAACCAAAACTAGATCCTAGTGTACTGGCAAATTATAGGCCTATTTCAAATCTTCCATTTATGTCTAAAATTTTAGAGAAAGTTGTGTCTGCTCAATTGAGCACCTTCCTGCATAAAAATGATATGTATGAAGAATTTCAGTCAGGTTTTAGGCCCCACCATAGCACAGAAATTGCACTTGTTAAAATTACAAATGACCTGCTCCTTGCGTCAGACCAAGGCTGCATCTCATTTCTAGTCTTACTTGATCTTAGTGCTGCGTTCGACACCATAGATCATGACATACTCATAGATCGATTACAAAACTATACAGGTATTCAAGGGCAGGCTCTAAGATGGTTTAGATCCTACCTGTCCGATCGCTACCATTTTGTTTACTTAAATGGGGAGTCATCTCATTTATCATCAGTAAAATATGGAGTGCCACAAGGATCCGTCCTAGGTCCCCTTCTATTTTCAATATATATGTTGCCCCTTGGTAATATTATTAGAAAATACGGAATTAGCTTCCACTGTTATGCTGATGATACTCAGCTATATATCTCAACGAGACCAGATGAAACTTCCCAATTATCTAAGCTAACAGAGTGTGTTAAAAATGTAAAAGATTGGATGACACACAATTTTCTCCAATTAAATTCGGATAAGACAGAGATATTAATTATTGGACCAAAAAACACTACACAGAATCTTGTAGATTACAATCTGCAACTAGACGGATGTACTGTTACTTCCTCTACAGTCAGAAATCTGGGTGTTATATTAGACAGCAATTTGTCTTTTGAAAATCATATTTCCAATGTTACAAAAACTGCATTCTTCCATCTTAGAAACATTGCCAAGCTACGAAACATGTTATCTGTTTCTGATGCAGAAAAGCTAGTTCATTCATTCATGACCTCTAGACTGGACTATTGTAATGCACTTCTAGGTGGTTGTCCTGCTTCTTCAATAAACAAGCTACAGGTAGTCCAAAATGCAGCAGCTAGAGTCCTTACCAGGTCAAGAAAATATGATCATATTACCCCAATTTTACAGTCTCTGCACTGGCTACCTATTAAGTTCCGTATCAGTTACAAATTATCATTACTTACCTATAAGGCCCTAAATGGTTTAGCTCCAGCGTACCTAACTAGCCTTCTACCACGTTACAATCCATCACGCACCCTAAGGTCACAAAACGCTGGACTTTTGGTCGTTCCTAGGATAGCAAAGTCCACTAAAGGAGGTAGAGCTTTCTCACATTTGGCTCCCAAACTCTGGAATAGCCTTCCTGATAATGTTCGGGGTTCAGACACACTCTCTCTGTTTAAATCTAGATTAAAAACACATCTCTTTCACCAAGCATTCGAATAATGTATCTTTTTAATTGTGAGTGTAGTTGCATCTGTTCAAAGTTGCATTTTTATTCATTAGCTTGGGTTAAACTAATTTTACTTTGTTGGATCAGCAGCTATGCTAATGATGTCTGTATTTTGTTTCTATGTTTCGCGATTTAAACAAGCTCCAGTCTGGATCCAGAACACCTGAGAAGAGATGATGCTGACCCTCAGAGGACCCCAGATGATGCTAACCTTGAATCAACAAACAGAACTAACAATTATTGCTAAATGTGTGACTGAATCATATAATAACTTAATAATATTGATAGTTCATCGTCTAGCTGACTACGTCTTGTATTATTATTATTTTTTTTTCTAAAATCCTGTCAAATGTGCACAAACTACTAGCTACTACTAAATATTGTAGAAACATAATTTTCTGTAAAGTTGCTTTGTAACGATTTATTTTGTAAAAAGCGCTATACAAATAAACTTGAATTGAATTGAATTGAATTATTCTCTTCGGGGAACCATGGTTACATACATAACCTGTAGATGTTGTACGTAATAAAAATAGGGCTTTGCTCACAATAATAACTTATAAATGTACTAAAATGATGCAAATCATGTAAGGATACACAACAATGACTGTAATCTTAAAGAGCCACACAGATGGGAAATCAAAAATGACCTGTATTACAGTGTATGATGTAGCTGTCCATCAGTGTAAACAATGTGCAAAGTAATTAAACCAAAAGGTACACAATTTATAAAGTTATTGGCTTCTAAAGTAAGGAGTCGACTCTGAATCGCTGAAACGAGTCGTTATAGATTTCAAATCTTTTGCCCATCTCTATGTACCTCACTAGAACACTTTGCATAATAATCTCCGCCTACCGTCTTGGGAGAAACTGAACTCTGACCTGCCCCCCCACCCACACAGACGCTCTGGTTGGTGTGAGAGCATCATGTCGAGGAGACAGTGTGTTTTTAATTGTAAAGGAAAGTTAGTTTTATTTTCACTGCCAAAGAATGAAGATCATAAGAACCAATGGCTAAAATTCATTTTTACCACAATACCAGAGCAGTACAACAAATCCCTCGGGTCCCGGGTCTGTTTAACATTGTGTGTAATACCCGTGCGATTGCCGATCGGAGTCATCGGACTCGAAGAACACCCGGCCGTGATCAAAGACTGCTTGTGTTTTTTGTAACTTGCAACTTGTAAAATTAGGAAAAGAAAAGAGTGAGCCAAAAAAGGTTATCTCTCTCTCTCTCTCTCTCTCTCTCTCTCTCTCTCTCTCGCAGACTCAGAGTTAATACACAAGTGCACGCATGGTATTAATGCTTGCAGACTTGACACACTCATATTTAATATATTTCAAATCAGCAACACAATCTGAGGTGAACTGTCACATGAATGTTTTCTATTAAGCTCAAATTGCATTAAAGCATTTTAGGTTGATACAGCTAGCATGCATGTGCAGTCTCAAGCGCATTTCATGTTTCTATGGCAACCAGTGAGGGACACTTCGACTGCCAAACCGCGTTTTACATTTTCTCCCATTTTTATAATATTATAAATGAACCGTTTAATCTTAAAGTTTTAGTGGTTCAGATTCAGACTCGATGCAGAGGAGAGAGCACAGACAGAGATCAGATGATAGTAAATAAATAACGTCAGCGGCCATGGCATTGCACAAGCGATCGTTATTATAGTTCAAAAGGGCAAACAGTCTAAGTTATTATGCGAATTAACTCGAGTCAGAATGTACATGTGCACAGAAGCATTTGTCATCCGTCACCGTGACATCAAGTGGACTTTTGAAGCTGAAATAATGAGTGGATTCAGCTTGGACTTGGAATAAAGAGAGGAATAACAAGAATAACTTTCTTGTCGGAGGATTGTAATGCATCACAGGCAGTCAGGTACAAGGAAGAGAGACTACGGCTCTTTAAATTAGGTAAGACAAAAAGCTGTATTCTTCGCAACAGGTTTATTGACTTGTAATAGCAATTTAAGGTGGAATATGTGAACGTTGGGTCCAGTCGGGTCTGTGTCTTCCCGGCGAGTTCGGGTCCAGATTTCTAATAAAATACGGGTCCGGGTAGACATTTCTCGGATCTACACGGGTCCGGGTCCGGGTCCAGCTTTTGAAATATTAGACGGGTCCTGGTCGGTTCGGTGTAGTACATTACGGGTCTCTGTCGGGTTCGGGCATGAATTTTTGGACCCGTGAAGACCTCTAGTGTTTACAACATTTCACTGATGACTGCTTTTCTAATCTCGGTGAGTACAAGGCGGGATTTTGAAAGCGTTTGGCCATAAAAGAGGGTTCATTACCAACTTTATTTAGACCAACAAGCATCTCCGAATCACAACGCGAAGTATGATTATGAAGCTATGTGTTTGTTTTCTCCTGAGCGTCTTATCAGTATGTGTGCTGTCTGCAGCCTTTGTCTGCGATTATCTTCATTTACAAACACGTCATTAAAATGAAGTGTAACAAGTGCTGCTAACAGATATTCTGTGATAAAGTAATCCATATGAAAACAACGTGATGTCCAATCTTTCACGTCTCCCTTCATTATATCTAATGTGACCACGCCCCCGCGCTGAACGCGCTATTCAAATTCAAACTGAAGCGCGTGGTTTGAATACACCCACACGGAAGAAAAAGCAGCGAGACTGTTCAAGTTTTTTATTTTACTGTTTGCTTCGCGATGAGAGGAATAAGACATAATTCACCCCAAAAAGATGTTAACGCATTGTTTACCATGAAGTTGTGTGCGATGTCAGTTGACCAATCAGAACACAGTATGTTACCGAAAGGTGGGGTTTAAGGAAACTGAATCTTTTGAACAGCTTCGCGCGAACCGTTTGGGGAACTTAGAATTTTCATCTTACTGGCTCTTTAAGAGAAAGATCACAGAAATTTTGAAGGCAGAATATGAATATGAATTATTCAATCTGCCAGATTTTTCATAAAATATAGGCAAATATGTGTTCAAAAAGAGGATTTGACATTGTACAGAAGTGAGGATTAAAGGGAAGAAGAGAAAAAAAACTGCTGATTTATCACAGAGAGTTTAAGAACAAGAGTTTTTAACACCTACCTGGGATATGGAAATGACGTGGTGCTGCCACGTATGTTGAGGAAGGAGATTTTCCATCAGAGTAGGTGGAGAGACTGGGGGTACTCCGACCACTTTCACTACCTTGGTGGGATTGAAGGTCATGGCAGACACAAAAATAAAAAGCGAAGAGAAGAAAAGAAAAGTTGACAGGGTTTTCAGAATTATTCAACACTGAGTCTTCATTGAGACTAATTCCTCACAATACAGCCAGCTCTAATTTAATAAAATTTTATCATTTTAATTGAGCAGACAAGTCAATACAAATCAGACAGAAATTACTGTCATTGGCAGGCTGAATTGTGACGTTTTAATAATATTCTGGGAACATATTAAGTATTTATAATCACAATTTTTTCTATCAAACTGAGAGTAAAAGAGAGAGAGCATATCTTATTAAACTACAAACTAAAATGTTTTATTTAAAAAAAAAGTTATTTGCCAAATGTTGTAAGCAAAAAATTGTATACACAATTCTCTCTATCTCCTTAGTATTTTCTTTCTCTCTTTCACACGCACTTGCAACTGTTCTTCAGGAACATGCACACACCATTTAACATACAAAGTGCTGTTAGTAAAAATTCACCCTTTATCAGGGGAAAATCTTCCACACATCTGGAGCTGGGGGAGCAGGAAATTGTCATAAAATACATACACAAATCAGCACTGGAGCACACTGTGGCGTATGAAGGTCTCAATGCCCCCATTACTCATTAAAATAAGATTTTTATGGATTGCAACACCCTTCTCATATCCACTGAGAGTAATACATCATTTTATCAGTAACACATATTCTGTGAATGATTTCCATCTTTATTTTATATATCATTAGTAGAAACCAAACTCAGAGGGCGATACAACAAGATCAAGGCAGCTACAGTCATTGAGGTTTTGCATTTGTAAGGAAGAGACGATTTTCCTCATGTGTGACTACTTTACCAATAAGAAGTAAATTAGACAGGTAAAGTGAATCATAAACGGCACACTCCAAACACAACCTCAGTGTACTTTCATGCAACCTTAAAGGGCTGGCCTGGAACTGCACAAGGCCTAGATTTATGCCACTGCACCTGGTAAACTGATCCAAAATAACAGTTCATAAATTTACCCCTTTAATCTTCTCCTGCAAACTTTATTCCTGCTCTCTCTACTTCCCGCAAAAT
>NC_068382.1:14476879-14537271 GCF_023724105.1 Carassius gibelio | reverse complement strand
TATCCATCTATCTGGATCTATGAATTTATCTATTTATCTATAATCTACGCTTTCTGAATACTCTCATCTACTACTCATCTCTCAATGCTCTCAAAGCGGGCTTTGGTAAATTCTCTCCCCAACGTGACGTAATGCAGTGCATTTTGGGGGAAAGGAGAATCGTTGCAAACCGCTGTAAGATAGTACCTATTTTTTTGTATTATATTCCGTTTTGTGATACTCAACAGCATAAAATACATTGGATAACAGTTTAAATGTTTATTAAAAACAAGCAAATTGCACAAATACGTTGAAAATTAACCCTGTAACACGGCCTTTAAAACACTATTAAACTATTAAACCGAAGCTGTCATTTGATCAAGCTTGGATGGTTAAACTACAGGATCTTACTAAGGTACAAAAAGGTACAGTATGAAGTGTAAGATGAGGTACCTATCTCACTGCCGGCTCTGGTGGAGAGGGCCGGCATGGTGACTGCCAAATCTGCTTCCTTTCAACTTCACGAAGTTAACAAAAAATCCAGCAGCGCTGTGTCTGGCCGACTCGACCCCTGTAAATCCTTGGTTATGTCATTGGCAAATCTACAAAAGATAACAAAAGACATGATATTATTAAAATATAATAAAAGATTATATTCAAAAGTACAGAGGTTCTCATTTAAGCATGCATATACAAATAAAAGGTTTTACAGTAGGTAAAACAGGATAAGCCCTTCAAACTGAACTAATTGTAATATCTTTAATATCTAATGGTTCAAAGTTGGAAGATGTTAGGCAAAGGAACAGAAAAAGCAGCAAAGAGACAGATTGAAAGAAACATACATTAGTCCCAAACATTTCTAAAATCAATTCCAATTTCTGCTTTTTCCGTCTAGGGCCTGTGCCTGCCCGGATCCATGCTGCAGCACCGAAAGCACCTGAAACCTTTATGTCACCCCAAAGACCTGTAAACAGTGGCCCGAAAAAACAAATGAAAAACTGAGATGGAAAAAAGAAGGTGGGGGCACCATACTTGCTCTGCCTCTATATAGATCACACAGTATCAGGTTTGTGGAACAAGAATCCGTATGGAGAATAAAAAATAAAAAGATTTTTTTTTAAAAACACACACAACAAAAAAAAACACCTTATTGCAATGAAAGGTATGCTTGAGATTCAATCATATGCTGCTATCTGATAATCGCAAAGCACACTGCTGCCATCTAGTGGTGACAATGTGGCTAATTATAATTTACAGCCATAAGGTAGAGCTGCAATTTGAACCAAAAAGGACACAATAGGGGAAGATGAGCAAAGAGACTTGTTTCAGAGGTAAAGTGATTTAACACACTTAAAAAAATACACAGACATTCATAAACCTCTCCAGATAATTGGAAAGAACACCATAGAGATCAGATGCTACACACATTGCAAGCCCCCGCAAGATCAGAGAGAGTTCAGAGAGACAATACACAATAGCTTTAGGTCAGTTTGATTCATATCCCTCTCTGTTGTCTGTTACATTATCCTCCACTCATTATTTCCTCTGCTGACCCTTTTTTTGTATCTCGGTCTCCCTGTAGTCTTGTAACTGCTGCCTGAAACTGGCTCATGGCTGTTTTAAGAGCACATGCGCCACACTATTTCAGTGTGCGCAAGTGTGTTTGTAAATTTCAGGCCAGGAAATTTACCAGGATGAGGGAACTCGCTACAACAATGTAGGAACTGTAAACCAAATTGTTTACATCTTGCAGTTGTCCTAAAACAGTAAGTATTTTAATGTTTACAGATTGGCCCTAAACCCAAAACAGCACCCCTTTTCTGAGTTACAGATTTAGTTTTTCTTTGGCCAACAACACGATGCCAAAAATTCTGTTGATCGAGCTTAATTTGAACCCAGAGCATTAATGTGTTATACACGTATGGCAAAAGAGAAATTGTAATTTTGCCTAGAAGCTACTTTTATTACTGGCATGCAGCTGTAAACCCATTCACCAGACCACAAGGGAAATGTCAGGACTTTGTGCATAAAAAAATAAAATAAAATTCAGAGTAATTATTATAGGTAATTTATATGGGCTGTAATATATCTGAGCATCTTTGCTTCACAAAGAATGCGTGAATCACTAAATCAAGGGCACCAGGAGATCATTTAATCATTTGGAGGGCCTTTTAAGGATCTTATAGATCAGTAAATCATGAGAATTACAGCATTTATGTTGTACTGAATGAGCTTCTAAAGCTCTAAAGTTGACGTACTGGAAAAATGAATTACGGCAAAGAGCTACTGGAAATGTGTGTAAAGTCAGTACAATAATAAGAGCAGGTAGGGGCTAAATTCAGCGGTGCTGACTCATTGGTTGCTTTTTACCTGCTGAAATGTCATCTGAATAGAGAGATATATATATAAAACACACACACACACACACACAGACACTGTGTATATTCTGCATTTTGTGGAATGTATTTTTAGGGGACATCAATGTGTACATCTACAAAAGCATGCATCTTTAACATGGTCTTATGTTTTTCACACATAACATTTCAACCTTTCTCACCATTTGTCTCATACTTACATTCAGCAGGTCTACTGCCATGAAGGTCATAAAGGGCTAGTAGAACTTCATCCAAAAAACAGATATACCTGTTTTATATGGAAAACTATCAAATGCTTCCTTGACTTCATACAATGAACCACTGGGGGCACAACAAATTGCCTCGTGTCACGGACGCATCATAGCTACTAAAACCTTAATAAAATGAAGTCACTTGGATAGGAGCTTATCTGTTGCTTTGTTGGGCTCAAGAGGTCAGTAGTTGGCTGAATAGATTTGCAGTTATCCCCTGTTGGAAGATCTTACACCATTTTGCTGACAACTATTGACACAAATTTAAGGTATGAGTGCATTCTGATTAAACTGTTTACAGTTGTGGTAAAAATTTTACATGCTTTGCAGTATCTGAAAAATGTTAATGATTTTACTAAAATAAAAAATGCATCATGTTATTTTTTTTAGTACTGACCCGAGTAAGATATATTTCACATGAAATACATTTCCTTCTGGAGCATCAGTGAGCATTTTGTAATAGCTGTGTATGAGTCCCTCAGTTGTCCTCAGTGTGAAAAGATGGATCTCAAAAAACACCTCAGTCATTGTTGGAAAGGGTTCAAAACCTCAAAAGATGCAGGAAAACTAAAAAATTTATGGGGCCTGAAGGATTTATCTGAACAATGGACAGTTTTACTGTTCAGGATAGACAAGAGATTCAAGGATAGACAAGAGATTCATGAACAACTATCACAATAAATAAATAAATAAACTTTCTGTTGTGGACTATGTAAACATTTTGTGTGAAATATCTTATTCAGGTCAGTACTAAATCAAACATAACATACATTTTGTATGATTCCTGTTATTTTGGTAAGATAATCAACAATTTATAGAGCAAAACAAGTAGTATATAAATGGGGGGGGGGGGGGGGTCATTATAGTGGATATTTAACTAGTTCCTTTTTTTGTAGGCAAAAGACATCTTTCTCTACTGGAGGCTATTTAAAAGTAGCTGTCTTTTCTGACATGCATCTCATATACATACATATATATATCTATATATATATATATATATATATATATATATACACATGTATATATATATATATATATATATATATATATATATATATAATATATATATATATATATATATATATATATACACATGTATATATATATATATATATATATATATATATATATATATATATACACATGTATATATATATATATATATATATATATATATATACACATGTATATATATATATATATATATATATATATATATATATATATATATATATATATATATATATATATATATATATATATATATATATATAATATTACAGGGAAGTACAGTAAAGCAATGTTGTGAGAACATCAAAAAGCCACAGTGTCTGTGGTCTTCTGGGTGGTTTAATTTTAGTTCTCTTTGAATTTGAAGCTAAGATATAGGAGTGCTTTAACATAAAAAAAAATGCAACACCAGCTTTAATGTTTCTAAATCTACTTTTGCACATTAATTCAGTGTGCACATGCTGCATGTATCAGCTCAAAACTTAACACCTGCCTACTGAAAAGACACACACACACACACACACACACACACACCAGAACAACAAAAAATAGCAAGTTCCTCCAAGTGTTGTTTTTTTTTGGGGTTTTTTTTTGGTCATAACACAATCTGACAAAAAAAAAAGGGAATCATTTTTAGCACAGCAACACTGTAAATAGCAACATCTAGTGGAATTGTTGGCAGGGCAAATAAAAAAGTAAATTAATGATAACAATAATTTTAAACTAAAGCAGCAAAAGAACCCTTAATGATCGAGTCCCATTTAAAAAAAAGAAAATACAAACACACACACACACACACAGTAACACCAGGTGGCGATATAGCATAAAGCTATATTTACAAACCATCCTCTCTAACATAAAAAAGGGACAACAGTTTAAGATAAATGAATAAACTTAAAATGAAACCTTTAAATGCCATACTAAAAGTCAGCCTGATTCTAGAGAGCACCTATGAATGTGCTGTCTTGTCTCCAAACCATAAATGTTCTGCAAAGTCTAAACTGAGAAATAGTTCAATAGTTTCAGCTAGCTCAAAGTTCATTTCTACCGGGCCTTGTTGTGCACATGGTTAGATGTGCGTATGTGTGTTTGTCTTTGTGTGCCATCAAAGGTGAATGAGTCATTAAGGAGATGATTGGAGGTGTTTGTGTGAGAACAACAGCTCTATCCCTTCAATGAGAGTTGGGCTAAGTACTGTGTGTCTCTGTGGGCCCTCAGAGGCTGTGTGGAGTCATTAGGAGATGAACGATTTATTTAGGGATCTTTTTGAAAAACAGCTTCCAGAGGCACTCTGCCACCCCACCACACATCAATGCTCACTCTATTCATTCATCTGCGGATGGGCACAGACACACAAAGACACAAGCAGAAGGAACACCACATGTGAATGAATGCTTGAAGTGCATACCATTGTTGAGAGACTTAGAATAACATTTAAAGTGAACCCGAGACCCATGTGATTGTGTACATATGACTTGGGAGAATCTGCTACTTTGGCTGATTATTTAAACACTCCACACTGCCTCATCTGATTAATCACCACAAGCATGCCGTGTACTGATTTGAAAAAGGTAGCATGCAGGTGGAAAGCAAGTTGCAACAGTATACCGCTGTTTACAAGTTTTTTGTTGTTGTTGTTGCAAAAGTAAAAAAGTTGGGGACAGCCATTTTTTTTATCCTCGACAAGGCAACATTTATTACCAAATTGTATTATTACCAAATTAAAACATTAACAAAGTTGTAAGGGTGGTTTGCCTACAGAGGTTCAGGCTGTAGGATTGCCGAAAGGACTAAAGAAACGTTATCAGCACTATGTTATAAAACTGTACATTTCTAGTCTATTACCACCCACTGCCGCTTATACCAACGACGGAAATAAGTGCAGTTACAATAGCTAAATATGTGGGAGAGCGTTGCTATTAAGTGACTATATTGTATTGCAATAGGTAGCACTTCGAAGTTAATATTGAGTCAAGACTAGTTAGCACATAATTAATAATTAAAATGGTTGAATAACAATATGTTATGGTTACACTTGAATTGGTTACAAAATAGATGAAGGATGGTAAAACATATAGTTAATTGTACCCAACATGTAAAATATTA
Source organism: Carassius gibelio (assembly GCF_023724105.1). Classification (NCBI taxonomy): domain Eukaryota; kingdom Metazoa; phylum Chordata; class Actinopteri; order Cypriniformes; family Cyprinidae; genus Carassius; species Carassius gibelio. The sequence goes on along the minus strand of NC_068382.1, from coordinate 14,531,549 downwards.
CCCAGAAGGAAAGAGAGAGGGGGCGATAGAGAGAGGGAGAAATAGAGGGAGAGAGCTCCAGTAAAGGAAAGATTTAGCAAAGAAAAGCCAGAAGAGAGAAAAAGCCTAGAGCAACATTCACAGTATTCTTTTATTCCTTTCCTTGACCATGTGACTGAAACCCAAATGTGAGACATTCAACCTGACCAATCAGCAGACTACAGCTTCACCCATTGTGCAAAAGGTGTGACAATTAGCAGACCCCCGATGTAAACACATGCTGGCCTACAGGCCTTGATTGATATCAGCACTTTAATGCCATCAGGAATGCCACATGGGCCTTTTGTTACTCAAGATAGTTTGGGACAGGAAAAACTGAAGTCTTTGATCATTTTTGACCGTCTTTGATCATTTTGACCTTACAAAGTTATATTACATCAACCAACGACTTAGGTTTAATGATTTTCATCTAAACCACCATCAACAGACCCATCGTGTTTTATCCATGTTTGAAAGATTTCTTTGTAGAGGACACTTTTCAGGTGTTTCCATGTCCATTATAATAAGCGACAATGAAATGTCTTTGAGCTTGGCTCAAAGTTCCTAATTCCAGTTTATGGAGTTATTAAAGTAAGCATGTGCAGGTCGCAATATTTGGTGTGTGGCTTATTGCCAAGATAAAGTGTTTGAATTGAAGTTTATCATGGGCTTGTTCTTATTTGCAGTTTTTTTTTCCCTAGCATGAATCTATCTTGCAAAGAGGTGTATCCGTTTTACAAAATGTCAATGCGTCACACAAGACACTGACATGCTGATCAGTTGTGGGTTGTAACACAATCAGCAACCATAAGGCATGACATCATTTTGATGGCAGACACACAGATGGCTACGACATGTGTGGACAAAACACAAGGGAGTAGCAGGACAGATGGGATTAGTAGATTTCTACAGCTGTTTTGTGACTACTTTAAAACTGCCACACAAGTATTGGATTTTTTATTATATATGTGTGTGTGTGTGTGTGTGTGTGTGTGTGTGTGTGTGTGTGTGTGTGTGCGCGCGTGTATATACACACACACACACACACACACAGACACACACACACACACACACACACATACATACATACTAGGGGTGTAACGGTTCACAAAATTCACGGTTCGGTTCGATACGATACACTGATGTCACGGTTCGGTTCGGTTCGGTTCGATACGTTTTAGATACAGCAAAATGTAAAAACATCTCAACTTTTCAGAATGCCGCAAGCGCACCGCGGGTCATGTGACAAGAACCAACCAATCAGCTTCATCCTTTCCCGTAACAAGGTTGAGAGCTCAGCCAAGATGAAGGAACAGCTGATCATAGTTGTATATGGATTGCAATTTTGAAATAAATTTAGTAGCAGAGCTACTGCAAGCGATTTTTAGAGCTGCAAATCCATTTATCCTTCGCTGAAATTTCCGCGTCTCATGGAGAGAGCACGTCATTGTTGCTTAGCAAAGACAGACGCCTCATGAGCGCTTCTGCCCGAGCGCTTTGGAAAGGAGGAGAAAGACGTGCTTAGCGTTTTCCACGCGTTTTTAGGAGCGATATGTGAACGGCCCCTAAGGCGCTCGCTCACTCAGCACGCGCTGAAGGCTCGTTGCAAAATGTCTAATGCATTTAACAGACCAGAAATATAAGATCCTAAAATAACCAACAGGTCTGGTGTTTGGGTTGGATTCCCTGTAAGCTATAGTGTGTAAATGCTGCAGGGATAGTTTGCTGCGTGCATGTTTCTCCTTTTTTTCGTCTTTTCCCAGATAGTACTGACGCATATATCCCAGCCCCCCCGCTGGTGTACCCTGTCATGTTGCAGATGCGACATACCGTTGTTTTTTTATCCACCACTCTCTTGCCATCACCATTATAGCTTAAAGGGAATCCAAAGTGCACCCAAACACCAGACCTGTTGGTTATTGGGGGATCTTCTCATTTCTAGTCTGTTAAACGCATTGGCTATTTTGCAACGAGCCTTCAGCGCGTACTGAGTGAGCGAGCGCCTGCTGAGTAGCCTAACATAAACATATAAGTTGGTGTTTTTTTCTTCTTCGGGAGTGTCAGGGGCGTTGCCTGTTACGTTGTTTGGGTTATTGGGCTACCTTGTTGAACGCATATCATTATATTTCTATCTCTCTCTCTTTTTTTTTTTTTTTCCAAATATAATTAATTACTCCAACGAACCGTTCGGTATACATAATGCGTACCGCGTACCGAACCGAAAGCGTCGTACCGAACGGTTCAATACGAATACGCGTATCGTTACACCCCTAATACATACATACATACATACATATACATACACACACACTTTATTTTAGAGAGAGAGAGAGGAAGCATCAGTTAATTCAGAGAAGTTCCCTTGAGGGTTTATGAATACGAGTTAGCTAATCTTTAGCTGTCCACTAGGGGCAATCTGACTCCCACTGCTAGTCAATCAGTGACAACAGAGTTGGCTCGAGCATCAGTCAGATGTGTGGTTTATTTAACTCAAGTCTGTAATCATTTTATTGAAGAGGACAGAACATCCTGTTTTCATGTCATTGTAATTTCTTAAAAATGTACTGCACTGCAATTACAAAATTCAGTTACATACAACATACATAATAATATACTTAACCCAAATGTCTTTCATGAAAGAATCATAATCAAATTGAATGAAAGATTATGCATAATGTTTTCTCCTTAATTTATTTCATATCCTGTGCATCTGTTAGATCGTTAAACAGTAGCAACAAAGGCAATAATATACATTATATAAAATAAAACATTATGAAACAAAAACAACTGTAAACAGGACCTTTAGATCACTATATTAGAAAAAAAATTACAATAAATACAAAAGCAGAAACTAAGTGCTAACAGGTAAAATGATTTGAACCTAAAATATTTCTTTATCATGCTCATGCTATCACAAAACTGTTATTAGAGCTGGGGAGTATAACAGCATATATCATGATGCCGGTATAATACGCCCACTGTTAGAGAATTTATTAGAGAAATTATTTCACTGTATGTAAATATATCTGCATAGCACTGCACTACTTAAAGTTAATGACATGTAATAGTGATAAGGAAACATGCATAAATGAAAAAAAAATAAATGAGTGGCTACGCTTGGGGTTAAATAGAGTTATTAAAGACAATGATCAATGAAAAAGAAAACGCGTTGACTGACACACCTGTGAATCATGTGCAAAGAAAGCTCAGACTCTCAGACAATATACAATCATGAATTCAGTTCTATTTAGCTTCTAGTTGTGCTTTAATGGTCAAATACACACACTATTATGTAAAAACTGTGTGGAGTATTCACATAAAGACATTTGGTTATATCTTAATTGAACATAAACAGAAAACTGGATGTGTATCAGTATATTGAATTAGTGCATTCGGTCTTAAAGGGACTAGGGCTGTGTATCGGCAAGAATCTGGCAATACGATACACATCACGATACAGGGGTTGCAATAAGATATATTGCAATACACTGCGATACTGTAAGCAAGGCAAATCCTACTCAACACTGACTCACATGTATCGATATTTTCTAACACCCCTAAAAGGGACAGCAGCCTAATGTACCTGCTGCTGTCTGTGTGTGTCTTTAATAAGAATCAGTTCATATTTGATTTGTACAGGGAAGACAACGCAGCAACTGGATTATTTAATTTCTGTATTACATAGTACTTCTTACTACATGTTAAATAGACCTAGTGTAGCTGAATTTTATCTGCGTTTTTGCTATTGTTTGCATTTTGTTTATTTGTTCTTATATTAATTTAAAAAAAAATACAACTATATTGAGATTATTATCGTTATTGTGAAATACATTTTCCAATAGCAAGGAACAAGGTCATATCGCCCACCCCTATTTGTTATATTGACTCGAAAGCAAATATGAAGCCATCCAATACTTTAGGTCTAATGTCAGGCACTGGTTTGGGCAGATAATAAGTGTCTGTACCAAATTATTTATAAATAATTACCATTATAAATTTCTGTCATTTTGACCTTAAAAAAAAAAAAAAAAAACACCTTACCATAACCTGCGACTGGATAGGTGTATGTCATTTTAGGTGATTAGTACAAAGCCAACAGTCACCCATCTCTACCATTTTAGAGAGATGCTCTCAGATTGGCCTTTTCAGCAGTACTTGATATGGAACAAACATTAGTGCATCTGAACTAAAGCCCGTAGCTGTTTATAGAAACTCCAAAAACAGAGTCTGGTTACAAGTGTATGTGTGAGAGAAGGAGATACCCAATACAGAAACAACAACATACAGTTTCTAAATAACTGGGAAAGATCAGAAAAGATGTCTGGTGAGTAGTCATCATCATCTTAGTGGAACAATTACACACAGAGGAAGGAAAAGAGGTTCATTCATAAGTCAACCAAGCAACCCAATAATAAGGTAGGTGACATCACAACAGGCACACTGTTGCTTCACAGGCAGTTTCAATTAAATACTCCACACTTGTATTCTTCCTCATAATAACAGTCCTGGCAATAAGACATGAAATACGAATTATGGCTGGGTAAAAAAATAAAATAAATAAATAATAATAATAATAATAGATTCCTCGATTTTAAATCGATTCTCATTTTTATGAAACAATATGGAGTCATAAATCCCAGAAAAAAAAACAATTGTTTGATTTTGGGGACCAAAGAAGTGGAAGATACACTTTAACAGCCTAAAAATGAAACGGAAAAAGACGACATCCACAAGCTTTCTAACTCTGTTGTGCTCAACAATTCACTGGTCTGAAAGAGGGATGAAATGCAGTTTTAGACCCTTTGCAAGCTTAAACTGGAACTCAGCACTCATGTGCTATGGGAAAAGCCCACAATAGCTCAGAACACATAAATGAGGTTAAAACCGCTAAATAACCTCTCTGACACTGTAAACAGGAGCAGCAGTCTACAGTAGTGCGCTGTGCTCTTAGTCTTATGAGGTGACTGTTTGACAGCCTCATTGTCTAAACTATGAGAAAGACAGAAAGGGAGCAATAGATGTGTGTGTGTGTGTGTGTGTGTGTGTTAGCCCTCCTTTTTTATAATGGACTCCTTTGTCTCAGCGAGGTTTAAACAAAACGAGCACTGGCTGCAGGGAGTTTCAGAGCCAGAGTCTCTTTTTTTGAATGAGAACTACTCACCCACATCTAAGTAGAAGAGAGTAACACAATCAGAGCTTCTCTTCCTTTCCATCCCTCACCATCCTCTCCTATCTGCATTCTCTCATTTCTATCTATTTTGATGTGTTTTAGGATCTTACAAGTACAGCATTGTCTTCTAGCAATGTATCCTTGTCCCCTGCTCAGAGGGCCTGGCTTTTCCTTGGCTCACCCATGAAATCATTACACCACCATCACATTCATGTTCTCTTCTCATGTGCATGTGGTGTTTTGTGCAAATAAACATCTAGACCACTTCAAAACATTCCATGTTCACAGGAAACAATTGAAATCAAACAACTTTACCCAGATTAAAAACAACCTAAAACCTAAAAACCCAGAAGAATTTGGAAAGGTATGTTACAATCAAGGCTGCTATGTTTACTAGGAGTGATGCCCTTACATGGTCAAAACAAGAAAAGAGAGTAAGGGGAACACTAATCCGGTTTAGTGTAAAGGGATATTCAATACTCAGCATGCCCCATGTCCAGACTTCATTCCTCAGTGGAAAGCAAAGATCTCACTCTGTGGAATTAGAATTACAGTTACCTCACAGCTCATTTGACATTGCTGGTTGTTGCTTTAAAGCTCTTATCTGGGATGAATCACTACAAGAATAGCTCCAACTGAAATGAAAATAGGGGAATTAAGCAAAAATGAAGTAAGCTCAGAAATATTGCTAACTTGCTTAATATTTTTAGGTTATTTTAAGCCATTTTAATATGTTATAAATTTTGTTTAAAAACATAGCTTAGACAGAATCATAATTTCTATTAATTTTCCACTGATTTACTGATGAGCATTAGCTGCTTCCAACACTGTCTGTCTGCGTTTTCTCTTCCGCAATCACAGTTCTGACTTATGAATCGCGAATGAGCTTCCTCTATGTCAATCATATTATGTGTTCATAACCCAGTGGTTACACTTCCAGAAAAGACATTCATAGGGATGAAACATGAAGCTAATAAACAAATGATTATGGCAGTATATGATTTGAATGTGATTTTCATGAGATTCTGTCCATTTTCATAACAATGTTTTTTTTACAAAAGAAATGCCAAACAGGTAAAGAGATTAGCTTGATATAAAAGGCTACAAATAATTTATTTCTGCAACATTACATGGCCAAAACACAAATTAGATCGCAATCGGAAGTTATTACAAACACTCAGTGGTGGTTTAAAGTGAGTTTTGAGTAAAAGCAGAGTATACATTATATAAATTGTCTTATGTAGCATGTTGCTACAGTGCGAATGAATGGTCACGTAAGATGCACTTTCCTTGATGCCTCGCCAGAGCCAATCACTGAATTAGGAACATAAAGCATGCTGCTTGGTTACTGGCTCACTGACTTTGATGATGGTTTCAAAATTTGGTACGGAGCGATCAGACATTTTTAGATACTCAATGGTTTTGAGGCAATTCAGTCAATGCCTAAAAAGTATTGAGCTCAATACCAAGCCCTATAAAGAGAGTGATCCATGACAGTGCTTCATTGTTCCTTTAAGGGCCCTTTCACACCAAAGGAACACTATAGCACCGAGGAATAACATCGTTGGCTCACGGTCAGAATTATTATTATTGTTTTATCTGACTGATGAATAATAATTAAAAAAAAATTGCCAGTCAGAATTAATCCTGCTTTAAAAGAGCTTGAACATTTTTAAACTCGAAAACTGCAGTGCACATTTACAATAAACAGAACGTTATTGTGCATTTACATCGATGCCAATAGATATTATTATCTGTGTAGTTATCGTTCTTGGTGGTGTAAATGGGCCTTAATGGTCACAAATTATTGCTTTTTTTTTTTTTTTTTTTTTTTTTGGCCTGTGCTATTGTTACCTGAGACTTGAGTGCTAGAGTGTCCTGAAATTACCTCAGTACCCATGAGGCACCTATAAAGATAGATTTCCTGTGTTTGTGTGGCTGCATGTATTAATGACTGTAGCGGCCCTGACGAGATTAATCCCCGAGAACGGACATCCAACAGGGGAAACCCTGCCAGGCCTTTCCCTTGACCTCTCCACAAGCCTGGGCTACCTGGTTACACAATCAGATGAACTAATACTTTCCTTAAACACAGGTAAACTCTGAATTAAGTTTAAGATGGTCAACATTCCAGACGAAATGAAAATGTAAATCACGGTTTAGTTTAAACAACTAATTTGTCCAGAAACCAAAGAATTACAAACCTCAACACAGCGAGTGTGTGAAGTGTAATGTTTACCATGACACAAAAATCATGAACAGTTTACAAAATAAAACATCATTATAAAAAAAAAATAAAGAAATAAATAAAACATTAAGAAGAATGGATCATTTATAATCTGGAATTATCCTGAAGGATTCACAAAAAGAAATTTAAGTAGCTGCCAAAGACTAATCCAAGTCTGTCCAGATTGATCCAATCAGCTCTGCTCTCTCGAAGACCAGGAGTGGAATTAGCAGGATCACTTAAGGTGCTTACCAGGAAGTAATAAGCAGCTTGATGTTCTTCCCACACTTACATCAGCAATAGCCAGGGGTGTGCCCTTGAGTCGCATGACGTGGACTTGACATGGACTTGAGTCCCAAATTTGATGACTGCGACTCAACTCAGTAGAATTAAAGAAGACTTGTGACTCGACTTAGACAGGAATAACTCAAGACTTGACTTGGACTTGAGTTCTGTGACTCGGAAAGTCTTCGGCCCAATCCCAACTTTACCCCTTCCCCTTGAATGCGTGAAACGGAGGGGTGGCTCGTTTTTCCTTTGGTTGGAGGGGTAGGGGTCTTAAAATGAAGATTTTTTGGGACCACGCTTCAAACGAAGGGGTATGAATTATCTCAGCCCAAACTGGCTTCAGTGGCAACATGGCTGCCCGAGCGAATAAAGACAAAACGTAAGCATTTTTGGCATTAACAAAGATTTTAACGAAAAGTAATCATTTGTTTTAGGTTACATTCAATTGTAAGTTCATATTTACTCTAAGAAATAAAAAAGCTAATAAATAAAAAATAAATTAAAAAGCTAATATTTGCTAAATTCATATCATTATAGACAGCACGATAGTTAGTTATTATATAATATATAAAATTATATCTCGATATTGTAAATTTTTTACGATACTCTATATATATCTTGATAAGTTCGCATTTGATTTAAATAATAATAAAAAAAATAGATTTTCTTTTCCCCGTTTTTTTTTTTTTCTTTTTTTTTTTTTAGGATTAAACAGCTAATTTAAGCAGTTAAAATTAATCTAGACTGTGATCGCTTACTGCTTGTTATCTAATGAACACATCTAGGCATATAAATAAAGCAGTGCAAAACAATTACAGAAAGTGCAGTCAACTTTTTAGTGCAAACAATTTAAACCATGCAAGTGAAGTAACCATGAAGTATTTTCATTTTTACAAGTTTTTTTTTTTTTTTTTTTTAAGCTAAGAACACAAGAACCAAGCTCTGTGGCATGGAATTTTGTTACTACTGACACTTAAAACCCTCTTTTAGGTTGCTGAAGCACATAGCTATTCCTTTTTATATAAGTATATTTAAATGAATACCAAAGACTTTTGCACTCTCTCTGTCTATTATAAAAACTGGTAAATATAACAGTGAAATTCCCTAAGAGTAATCCCAAATGGCCATAGTCTATGTTTCTCTATTCAAACATCAGCGGTCGAGTAAGTGCATTAATTCAGTTTGCAGAATTGACTCTATAAAATAAGTCCAAGTCTGTTATTGTGGGGACGTTTCCATGCCCCTAAACATGACGCAGCAAAAAACAGAACATGATTGGTTGCTTTACCTGTCAGTCATATGGCCTTTTGGGCAACTCTTGACTATTCAAAGCATCCATGGTTCCCAGAACTTCCCTCTATCAGTCTAAAGGTCTGATTATGCGAGACTAATCATAATCCAACTTACTTCAAAGAGCCTGAAGCATTTAAAAGCAACTAAGTTTTTGTTTTTGTTTTTTACCTCAAAATAATGTTTAAAAAGTATTATGATGCTACACTGCCTGCTAGTAAGGCAAATGGCTTCTGTTCATTCCACATTTTTTCCCCCATTAAAAAAAAAAAATAATAATGAATAAATAAAAATTCCAGTGACTCAATGCTTTCTGATAAAATTAATCCTATTGTGTCAGTCACAGACCAACACATACAAAAGCGCCTGCAAACTATTGGGTATAAATGTCTATTTTAAAACATCAAATTTCTCTGAAAAGTTCAGTAAACAAACAACCTGGCTCATTCAAATCGTGAACTGTATTCAAATGCATAACCAGACAACCATTAGTGGGCACATGTCCAGTATTTCCAACCATTTTGTCCCATGATGTTTTCTCTGTGATTGTGTACCAGTCTGCATTTTGAATTATAACAACAACAACAACAACAACAACAACAACAACAACAACAACAGCCCAAAATCTATTGTATTTTTGTAGACTTGTAGAAATAAGAGAATAGGCATAATGTTGTACTCTGTTTATGGTTACACTATAAAACAGTGTCAAGCCACAAGTGAGCACACATCATGCAAACTAATCTAAAGAAATCCTTAAGAGTCTAGCTGAGAAACATGCTACATGAAAGAACTACACAATCTGCAGAGCATGTCTAAATTATGCAACTAAATGTCTGGTCAACATACAAAGCATTTAGATCACTTTATCAGGGGCGTACTCATTTCAAAAGGTGAGGGTGACAAATGTCTAATGCAATAATACCTAAATTTATTTATTCAATAATTATGGTCTAATTTACAGGTTTTATTTATCTCTTACATTTAAACACTCTTGTATAAATACACTGCTGGACAATAAAAAAATATTTTCCTACTGACAATTTTTATGATTTGTTTATTTACTACAAACAGTTTCCCCTTTTTAAAATCACAGAGTAAGGAAGAAAATATTTAGATTTTTACCGTAATAAATGGTGTCAATTAGCACTGCATTTTTCAGGTTCTTTATTACCTCGAGCCTCGAGGTGACTTGAAAAACACATAAACCATATATTGTCGCAATCATACATTTATTTTCTTCACATTTCATTAGTCAAAATGTTTCTGCCTTTTATTCAGCTTAGTTACTGGATGCCTATGTCCAGCATAAGGATTTCCTGGCACATCGTAAGATATTGCTTTATGAGCCTTCTGGTTTAGAGTATAAATGAAACAATGCATGAGGAAAGTACTCCATAAATGTACCCATCGCCTCATTTTGGATACAAATAAAACATCAGGTCATACATAGACTATTTTCTCTTTGAATTTACATTTATTCACACTGGCCCTTGTCACCTACGTTCCCCATATATTCTACACCCATGACTCTTTTATAATACTTGTATTAAAGAGGTCATATGATGAGATTTAAACTTTTCCTTTCTCTTTGGAGTGTTACAAGCTCTTGGTGCATAAAGAAGATCTGTAAATTTAAAGAATAAAGTCTCAAATCCAAAGAGTTATTCTTTACAAAAAGTTAATAATCAACCCCCCCCCCCCCCCCCAAAACACTGAAAAAAAATATGTATTAACATCACTTCTCTTTGTACTAAATTTTCTTTGTGAACTCAGAGGGATGCATAGCCTGTGCACGGTGACTCCATGTTGTTTCAAGAGCATCATTCTGTCCACGGGATGCGCACAAGCACTCTGTGCCATACTGTATTGGAGCCTTTAGTATTATAATACTTTTCTGTGCAATCAAAGCTTATTAATAGTCTTTCTTTTTCTGTCCTATCCATCATATGTTGCTGCATTTATTACTGTGCTATACATTTAAAAGAAATCTTTTATATTTCTATATAAATGTACTTGTTTTTTTTTCATGAACGCATTTTACAATACAAAGAGCAATGTGTAACATTTGACCAGTTTTAAGACTTATTCACTTTTATTTGCAAATTAAATTTCATTAGACTGTATTAAATTATTGTGCACCCCAATTTTTCTAGAGTATCTTTTACTGCCGAATTATTCACTAACCTAGTTTATAATAGTAGGTCAATTATTATTATTTTTTTTTATTAAAATGTAGTTATTATTAAGTTATATGTATAGGTTATATGTAGTAGATTGTGTTTAACACAAAAGAGAGACGATCATGTAAACACAGAAGTACAGAAATTCTACATTGATAAAAAAAAAAAAAAGAAAAAAAGTGCTGGTATCGGATTGGAATCTGCAGATACTCTGAATTTTGAAAAAATTGTATTGTTGCATCCCTAGTGCTGATTCTATTGCCAATGTGTGCATAGAGTGTTGAGAATATGATTTTTAATTGTTAGCTCTACAGTTGTCAACTGTTCACATAAGCAGCTAGCTTCCAAGGCAGCATTCTAACTGAACTGGAACCTAATAAGAGATCAGTTTGGAACACTCTAGGCAGCAACTCATGTTTCTCCTGTAAACAGAGCGCTGCATGCAAAGTGCAAAACTCGGCTCAAAACCGTTTTCAACTGGGTTCGTCATTAGCATGCAGCTAAGCTAAGAAAGTGATATGAAGCATAAAAATGCACTGCACACAAATATTAAACTTATTTTAATTAGATATGGCTTTATTGATATTTCTCTATAATGATTTAATACATGTTTAATTGTATTAAAGATACAATGCATTTTTATAATTTGGAGTCTAGAGATCTGAATAATTATGTACATTCTGGAACAGCCTTTGTGTAAGGTGCACACCTAAGATGACTAAAAATGCTGCCTACAGTACATAGGAAGCTTAGTAGGATTTTTAAGCAGTCCAAGACTGTGAGGAAATTATGTTCTTCATTTGCTGATGTTTCATGGTACTGCAGTCTCAAGCACTCCATGTACTACAAGGAATTATTATGGGAATATCTAAAGCTATAGGCTAGTACATGTCTATCTGTCATTATGGCACATTTGCTAACCAGAGACTCTGAAAACGTTATGGATTTGTGAACGTTTTCAGCCAACAAACCATAAACGGCATCTAAAAACAGGGTGATGGGATAAAACTAGTTTCAAATTACACTGTGGCTTAACATTTGCAGCCTCTTCTTGGACCAGAGAGGAGCCATTTGTGCTCCCAGTCATGAAGGAAGCTCAAATATCACATAAAGCATTACTCTTATTTGTATTTTTTGGAAGAGGAGGAGGAAAATGGCTCAGACTACATGATAAACTGCAAGTTATTTTAGCTACTTGTTGCCTTTTCTTATGAATAGACTGCAATGCAACAAAAATTGGCTTATCAAATAATTTACACCAATTCAGATTAACTAATTAATCAAATAAAGCCACTGACACTGGAGTAGCAAGCTAACAAGAAATTTCCAATCCTGTGGACTACTAATGAAATGTGACGGATTTTGCCTGTGAAAACTGAATGAACAATGGTAAATGTTACCACACCTTAATGCTGAAAAATCTTACAGGAAGAGAATACACTTATATGGGATTAAATATTTACGCAGTCATTCTAAAAATTTTAGATTACACGTGGAAATTATGCAACAAAAAAAATAAATGAAAAAAAAAAAAACAATCAAAACCTAAATCGCTTTGACATGTTGACCCTGAATGCCAAGGCCACGCTCACAAAGCTTAATAATCCAGTAACCTACACAAATAATCCCTCACTTCCTCTCGCAGAGTCCATGCTCATTAATTCACAAACAAATACACAATGAAGGCATCATGTGGAAAACAGCGAGAAATTTGGCAGCAGTAGACTAGGGTCTGTAAAAGTGTTTTTGGCATGGGAGCTTGGCTACTGTTGAACTCAAACCTGAGGTTTAGTGTGGTGGATCTGGAGTGAGGCCCAGTGTTCTGAGTGAGATCTTAAAGGGCTAAGGCCTCAGCCAAGAACCACTTCAGACAGCTGCTTATAATGAGGATGAGGATTCTATGGCGATAGAATTGTTGCATCATTTCAAATAAATATATTATGGTCTACAAAGTTTCACAAACAATAAAATTCACAAATAAAAGGAATTTGCAAATAAAAAAAAAATATTTTTATGTCACTAACACAACTTAGCCTGGCATTCATTTATGAATTGCGTCCTGTACATTTCTAGTTCACTACATGCATTTTTGGATCACTTCCCGTACATTATTTCTTTGCATTTGTGGATTCTGAAAATTTCTAGTGTCAAGAAACTGACAGTCCACAAATGGGTGGACTCCACATCCCATCTACCAAGCCAATTAGATCAGGTCAACAGCCACACTCTGCTGACCAATCGTAGCATGTTCTAGCTATAACCAATCACGTTTTGCTTTACATTCAGGGCGGGAGCAGATTCATTTCGTGCACCTTTAAGGGACTGAAATCCATGGACACTTTGTTCAAACTGAGCCGAATTGCTCTTTGTGTGGTTTAAATAAAAAAATAAATAAAAACATCCTATTTGAAAATATTGTGTGTATACACCTAAAGGTCCACATAGCTGCTCATATACACAATTTAAACAGCTTGACTGAAACAATGGGAAACGCTGTTGGCTGTTGCTTGATGGCAGTTTAACCCATTACATAAACGTGCATGTTTATCATGAGGTTGAATCCAGATATTTATTTGTCAGTTACTTACTGCCACTTTTTTTAATATATAAATCTTGAATAATATGATGCTTCCATAGCACATTTGTATCCAGGATAGCATTTTTTACCATGATTTAAAGCTTGTTTCTCTGGTATTTTCAACGGCACATAAAAAAATAACACTGTGGTGTGGCTTATTACACAGTCTAATGGTTTAACATTTCCTAACTGAATTAATACCACCCTGTATGTAAATCAAAATGTGATTGGTTCTAGCAAGAACATGCTTTGATTGGTCAGCGAAGCGTGGCTGTTCTCTGATTAGCTTGAGTAGATAGTGGGTGGATGAGACATCTACAAGTGCACAGGAAGTGATTCACAAATTAACGCCAGGCAATGTGTTTGTGTCATAAAATGTTATTTGTGAATGATTTTTTTTAATTTGCAAATTTAATTTATTTGTGAATTTAATTAATGTTTGTGAAAATCTGAGATTTATTTGTGGATCTCAATTTATTTATTTGGAAATGTGTTAAATTTTTGTTAATCTCTTTACTAGGGCCGGGACTTTAACGCGTTAATTGAGTAATTAATTACACAAAAAAAACGCGTTAATTAAGATTAATTAGTTACAGAAAAAAATGTTCCGCATTTTTTTTGCACCGCGGAACGTTTCTCACTGGATGAGTTTCGGCGGACCGATTATACTGAAGCACCAACTAGCGTTCGCATATCACCGCAGCACATGATCGAACCTCAAGTATCACCTCAACGCAAAACATATAGCAGCTAGCGTGGACTTTACACTTTATGTTGAACTATGTATTATTTTGTTGGTGCAACTGGCAGTTTATGTTAAACTCTTTATTGTTTTGGCCAAGGTTATTGAGAGTTGGACTTAGTATGTTATGGCCTCTGAAGCAACATGGAGATGTTTTCTAATAGTCAGTGTTTCCAATGTTCTGAATGTAATTGACAGTATTGTGTATTACTTAAAAAAACACTTTACAGAAGGTTCCAGCACCTATAAGCTACCTGAATTTCTGAAATGTACTATTTCTAAATTGTTTCTAAATATGCTATTGCTACACTTCATGGCAAAAATTGCACTGGTCTGCTAGACTTGGTTGAACAAAAATAAACAATATTTTGTTGCTTAAGCTTATGTATTCAGTCATTATTCAATGGTATACTATAAATCCATGTGAAAAAAAAAAATTACTTCGCACTGTTCTCAGATCAAATATTTATATGCGATTAAAAATGCGATTAATTTCGATTAATTAATTACAAAGCCTCTAATTAATTAGATAACTTTTTTTAATCGAGTCCCGGCCCTACTCTTTACATTTATTGGAATTTTCTCCATAGAATTACTGACTGGCAAACAGAAATTCACACTAATTGCATAAAATATCATGCAGGCACATACACAGAAGATGCAAGACACACACTGACAGCGTGTCTAAAGATTCAAAACATGAAAAGAACCAGCAGACCACAGACATGGGTGAAAAGAATAAGACACCATGTGAAAATTTTCCATTATTAATGCCAGGTTTCTGAATGGAGTGCAAAGGCAGCCTGCATAACTTTAGTTGTGCAGGGCTAATTGTTGCAGAGGAGAAGACAGTAATGTAAAAGTACAGACAGGACTACAAGACATTACTTACATGCGTAGAAAAACACGGTCACAAAATACATTCAAAATGAATGCTTCAAGCATTCATGCATGTGTTGGATTTACATGAAACATTTTTTCACACACTTTTCAAGTTAATTCAACTTGAAGCAATTGTAATACCAACGGGATAGTAAATGCAGCTTAATTTTTAAGGTCTTGTACACACACACACTAAAATTTTTATTTATTTTACATCTAGAGAAAGGGTGTACAATCATGCTCCCAAAGGGCCAACGTCCTGCTGAGTTTAGCTCCAACACACTTGCTTGGAAGTCTCTAGTGAGTCTGAAGACTTTGATTAGCTTGATTCAGGTGTGTTTAATGAGGGTTAGAGCTAAACTCTGCGGGATAGGGATCCTCCAGGAACACATCTGGAGACCCATGAGATAAAACTGGTCTGCCTACAGTGTTTACCTTTCATGTAGTCTACTCTTCAGCACAATAATAATATTAAGAGTTACCAATGGTGCATTCAGAGTTTCTCATGCCAAGTATGGACAAAGTTCCAGAAAACAATATGTATGACAGAGTATTTCTATACTAAAAATCTTACTCTAAGTTTCTGAGTTTTTTTTTAACTGGGATATAAACACATGTGACATCTCCGCCAATGTTACACAAGCTCATCCCAACATACTAAACTCTCCAAAAGCTTCAGCTTCCAGCAGAACAAAATCTTGAACTTGATAATGTGTATCTGGCATCACAATATGCTGCTTTCCTTTTCAAGAGCTTATTAAACAAGTTGCATCAGCCTCCGGGTATCAAAAAGCACCTTCCTTATAGTCTGCCTGGGCTCAGCTTTCACAGGAAGTGCTGAAGAGGCAGAGACCAGTCTGCAGTACAGAAGTACATATATGAAGTCTGCCACTATTTTCCTGCTCCCAAAATGATTTTGAGCTCAGAGTGTTTGATCTGAAATAGCAGTTAAACAGGAATGCCCGTGCAACATTTTTCTGATCTGTAAGTATAAGTGTACAATGAATAACAGACACAGGATGGCCAGATGGGGAATAAGCAGCAGATCTGTGGTATAATGCACATGTCAGCAGAACTGAACCACTGATTCAGATGCTCTATAGTCTAAAAGCAGCAGAGGTATTTGAAATGAACACCTGTGCTTTGACACACTGCAAGAATTAGTGATGACAACTGTATTATTGCTAAGGGTGCTCTGCTGAGTATGACCTTCACACCACATTTTTCTAAACTGCCGAACTGTTCACTTACTTCCCTCTGAGTTAATGATGGGGAACCAAGGCCACTGCACTTATAAAATGTAAAACTTGCTTTAATAAAGCACCAAAATTCAGAGAATTAGACCATTTTTTTCAGGCACAGAAATTAAACATTTGACATTTAATTGTAGAAATAATGCATATACAAACAAAAATATGGAAAAAAAATAAATGTAATAGAGCTTTAACGAAAATAAAGAAACTATTTTTTATAATACTGCATATTAAATATATTGACAAAAAATAAATAATGTACATCAAAAATCCATGACTAACAGGCATGTAAAGACAAATACATTTGAAGGTTTACTAGATATTATATTTCTAGGTTTTCCAGGAACACGCAAATGGTTAAACAATATTTTCACTTTTGTAAAGCTAACCAAAATAATTTGGCTAATGTGACCTTACCTGATAGATTTATTTTATTTTATTTTTTTTATATGCAATATATAATATATGATCTTACTTTTACAGGATTTTAAAAAATAATTCCTTTATATCTACAGGTTTTTCAGACCAATGGAAGCTTTAAACGCTTATTTATATTTGTGTAAATCTAACCATGAAAACAATATAGAATACATTTTTGATATTTTAACTGTCATTTAAAGCAAACGCTTATTACTGTATTCGCTGCAGCTCAAAACTTCTCACATCACATTCCAAGACCTCTCTTCCCTCAGCTTCGACCTCACCATTACAGAAACAAAAGCACTGGAATGCCAGTAATGCTGGGCCACACACTGGGCCAGCTAACACCCAGACATAAGACACCTGTTCTACCATTCCAGTTCAGATGATCTCCTCCATAAACACAGAGAAAGAGAGAGACAGCAGTAACCAGACTAATGAAACTTGCTACTACCAAGACTTCTGCCAGCAACATTTACTGCATCCATATGCAGTCCTTCCTCTGCTCCTCATCTTTTATTTTGCACAGATTAGGTTTTCTGACAACCTCACTGAATCAGCTAGTGCCGTGTTTGATGCTCTGCCTCTAAAAACTAAGGAGCCACATGCTTACTTCAAACCGTGCATGAGTGTGTATCATGTTCAAGCCTTATTTTGATAGGAAATGTCTTCCTCATTCCCTCAACACTCCTTGCTGTTTCTTTGTAGTTGTGAAATTTACTAGGAATTTTTGAGTGAAAGTTGTTTCAGCTCTTTGGCAAACACACAAAATGTTACTGATAGCATTAGCAAAACATAAAACAGTGAGGAACTACTTTTTTTTTCTTTTTTACACTTGGTCATGTCAAGCACTTTGAACAATCAGGTTATGGTTATGTTGCATTTATAAACTGACCACTAAAATACATCTCTGCAAAAAAAAAAAAAAAAATCCAATCTGCTGTTCTTGTCTATCATAAAGCCAGACAAGGCAGCTACATTTTCTGTTGAACAGGTTTTTCTACTTGCGTGTGGATTGCAGGTTTGTTATATTTCCGTATGACACCATAACTATGTTGGAGAGAACTAAAGTTTATCTAACCTATACAGCCAGATGCACTTACACTTGGCTGAACCACATCTTATATGAATCTCAAACCACCACCTGAGGTTTTCTATGCTCAAATGCATCTTAAAGGGCATTTAAACATGGTCATGATAACGATTCAATCAGTAAAACTAAAAGTGTATTAAGCTGCCCAGTGTAAATATTTCACGAGTTTATGTTTGTATTAAAAGCCATGAGATCACAGTTTGATGATAACTGTAAGACCACTTCAAGACACAAGCTTTGTTTCAGACCCATAAACAGGTGAAGAACTGAAATGATCCATTCACATCACCTCAGTTTAACCAACTAGAAATGTCTTCTCCATTTCAAGTGAATGTGTTCAGTATTTCATGTTTCAACCATTCCTGCAGAACCTCAAAAATTACATTCCCTCCTGTCAGTACACATTAGACATGGAATCCAAAGGGAGAGGGAATTCTCTGCATTCTAAACTCAGAAAAGAGATATGATAACTGATCCCGGAGGACCTTAGTTAAAGTCACACAACCCATTATGTTCCCGCGTGTTTAATTACTTGCACTCTAAAGGTTACAGCCATCAATGAGGGAATTATCAGGACACGGATTGTAACATCAGCCTGTCAACTGACACTGCGAGACGACGAGTGAGAGTGAGTGTGTGTAAAGAGGTCAAGAAGAGGGGAGTCAGAGAGAGTGCAGACAGGGCACTTCTGAGCAGCGATATCTGACACAGCAGATTGCAATTCTCCAACAAACCACTGTCTCCAGTGTTTCCCATAGGGCAGCAAGACAGTGAAAACTTTCAGCATCTATTTGAACAAATGTTAGTATGTGTTCATAGTCATTTCATTACTTGAATACTTTATGTGACTTTCACATTTGTTCTGGGTCAGACTCAGAGAATAAACTAGAACACTGCTTTTACATTTCAATGGGATGTTGCGAATGAAGATCCCAGAGGGCTTATCTTATGGAAGCCTCAAGGCTAAATTATGAAAGCATGCCATGAAATGCATAATACAGTTTATTCTGGTGTGTGCCCTTTCTCCATTTTGCCAAGAGGCCTTATCAACTGATGTCGAGAAATGTTAAAGACTTCAGCATGCCCAATATTATTGCAAAACATACAATCTAGACTATAACATTTATTCTCATTGGAGTATAAAATGTATTTATATTACAAGGGAATATGGTAAGACACATACATAAAAATAAAGAAACTTAATTAAAATAAATACACAATTTTAAAATTGTGTGTAATTTTGGTGTTCATGTAAATAATTTAGAGGGGGAGAATTACATTTATGAACATTTACAAACATTATTAAATAAATACATATCCACATTTAGAGAAAGAAAACTATGACAATGTATTCAAGTATTTAAAGTAACAGCTTATGTTACATAATAGTTTATCTAACATACCTAATTTGTCTCACAACAAAAGAGCGGAGACCAGCACATGGCTTCACTACTGTCAACCCAGAAGCAGCAGCACTTGGTGAAATTAAATAAACGATCTGATACACATTCACTTTATTATACTTCATTGAGCATGTCAAGCCAACCCTAACAGTTACGATTACTGACGAGTTTGAACCCACCAGTTGATGCCGGTGTCTAGCTCCTCGTCAACACTATCTGCTGAAATAAAGCAGATCGCTTCCATGCCTCGAGGATAGTAGGCTCGTTTCATTGTTTTGTTTGTCAAGTTTAGCTCAACGATCGGATGCACTTGACCCGGAGAGCTCGCGCTGTCAAGTGCAGCCGACCGTTGGCTAGAGCAAAACAGGACACACAAAAACAACGAAAGAAGTCAATACTCGAGTTTTCAAAATAACTTCTTTTGACACTGCCGTCAAATACTAAACATTTACGATTCTTAGTCACGGTTTTGTATAAACAACGCGTTAAATGTTTTGCTCGCGGTCCCCAGAAGATAAATAAGTTATTACGCTACTCACTCGGGTTGTGTGTTGTGTTCGGGAAGTCCAGTAAGACGCCTTTGGCTTCTTGGGCAGGCACTTCGAGAAAAAAAGTTGCCTCTACTCTGCTTTCAAAAGGCAAAAATAAAAAATAATAATATTAATTGAGTAAAATATCCCAGGCTTTGAGTAGCTCTTCGCGTCCAAACTGTTCCCCATTCCATGCAAAACGCCTCGTCGTACAATCTACGTTCAAAGAGGCAGACGAGCTGAAGTAATCTGTTTCTTGATTGGACAGTTAGCCAAAGAAAGGCGGGATTAAAATGTAATCCTAAAATATGATTGGTGGTCACATAATCAATCATATGCCACACCTGCCCTTATTCTACGAAATTATGCTTTACTATAAGAGGTCTACAGGAAGATAGCGCATACGTAAATAAATCATAATAAAACAAATTTTGCTGAATAAATTTGTTCTTTTCTAATGGATAATTTCCAGGAATTAATTAATCGTTCCTTTCTGGGAGTTCAGACGAGAGAACACCTGTCTTTCCTGTTCTAGAGCACATGACCGCCAGGTTTATTCTATTTGAATATGTTGCCTTCTACCTCTAGTAGCTTTACTTGATCCGCCTCGACACGCTATTCCTTGCTGTCTCTCTCGTTGTTTTTCTTGTGTGAGATAATTTATATCGCAGACTGGTTTGACAAGTTTAAATTGGAGAACGCTTCATGGCTGCAAATGTTCAGTTGATCTGTTCAGAACAAAGAACTATTGAAATGTTATAGACAGTGGTGAGTAAGAAAGAAAGAATTGTTTGCCACTTCAAACACTGAGAATAGGCCAAAACAGGCTAATACAAAATGTCCATTTAACACTTTAGCAATTAGGAAACAACACCATTATATTAAGAACTATTACTACAGCGCCCCCTCGTGGTCGACATAAAAGATTGAAAACATTTGCTCTAAACTGTACGACATTGACAGTTAATTACTATAATTCAAGTTCAACCATTACATTATATTGAAATTAAATTAAAACAAATAATAATATAACAGTACACCCAATTACAATTTGCTAAACCAATCATCACTGGCTTTGGTTATCTAAGCACAAGAAGCAAAGGCTTAGTTAAAATGGTTTTAATGGTGTAAACGGTGCAGTTTAGTATGACTGATTCTTCATGGGACATAGGAATGTCTTATTTAGACCAACAAAGTATTTAAGTGGGAAAAAACGTGAAAAAAACTTTATCCAATCATTAGGCCATCAAAAATGTAAATTATGTTTCTTCATCAGAAGAGAGTTTCTTAAATGTAGCCTTGCATCACTTCTTTACCAATGGATCCAGTGAAATGAAATGGCTGCTGTCATATTGAGAGTCCAAACAGCCGATAAAAGCAACAGTAATCCACAAGTATTCCTTACAACTCCAGTCCATCAATGTCTTGTGAAGTGAAAATCTGTTTCTAATAAACAAATCCATCAAGACATTTTTCACTTCAAACTCTTGCTTCCCGCAAAAATATGTGTCCTCTTTTCACAATATTGCTTTATTTGGTGGTAAAAAAAAAAAAAAAAAAAAAAAAAACTCATCTGAATCAAGAGAGAACTATGCACAGATCATCACCATTTACATGCAAAAACAGCCCAAGACATTTCTAAATAAATATGTCAGTGGATTTTAATGTTAATGAGGAAAACGAGGGATATTATTATGTTATTATATTATAATGGATTGTGGGCTTGTATTTAGGACAGAAGTGTTGGTTTAAACTTCAAAACTTTAATGCCGGATTTGTTTGACAGAACAGTTTTTTCATTTCACAAGATGTTATCTGCAGTGGTGTAGATTACTTGTGGATTATTATGATGTTTTTATCAACTGTTTGACCTCTCATTCCGACGGCACCCATTCTCTACTGTATCACTGGTGAACAACTGATGTAATGCAGAATTTCTCAAAATCTGTTCAGATGAAGAAACAAACTCCTCTACATTTTGGATTGCCTGAGGGCAAGTACATTTTCAGCAAATGTAATATATTTTTTTACGCTGTTATTTTTGTTGGTTCAAATAAAAAATATGAGTGATTCTCAGCACATAAAGCAAAACCCTCTGAAGAATCAATCATACTAAACTACTCCAAACTGCAGGGGTTCGTTTTTATCCTCGCATCTAATTAAGTCTCATAAAATGTTGAATATTAATTCAAAGTTCAGTTTGCATGGCTTTTCCATGACTCTTCTAATCTGAGCCTTTGTAGGCTATAGTTCTTTCATCAGATCTTTCAGCAAATTTTCAATTGTGCGTGAACTATTCAATGGGTGAACAGTTCTATTCTAATTAATTAAAGATCACAGGTTTATTGTTGATATTTTAGAACAGCCTATATTAGTAATAGTGTGACTTGCAGCACTATTGCACAGGTAAATGAGAGAACTGATTCTGGAAAATGTAAAAAGGCACCAACTGTGCTTTATCTATAGGATAAAGAGCACAAACAATCAGTGTGCTGATGCACCTGCTTTCATTGTTAGAATAAACAGTGTGTCTTCAAAAAGCGAACTAACGCTCATATTGAAAGCTGAGAGGTAAAGCATTTTTCATAGTGTTAACAGAGTCCAAAAACCTTGTAGATATCTCTTATATAATTTATAGCTTTATTTAATAAATTTGCAATAATCGTTGTAATGAAATCATATTTTTTCTAAAATCTTATCATCTGATCATGAATAGAGTCCATAATATCTTATGTCAAATCAAAACACATATGGGATTTTTCTTCCCAGTCCTCTCTACAATGTTAAAATGAGTGGAAAGAGTTCAAATGAGTGGAAATGAAATGCAGTTATTAAAATAAATTAATTTGCATAGTACTTAATGTGTCCATTTAAATTCACCTCTGGTTAATGACTTAATTATACAATAACTTGATGAAGATGACTCAGGACTCCCAACTGTGAACAGTGCATATCTGTTTTGGCCAACATGAAGACCAAGATGCTGCTTGAAAAGCTCTAGCCAAATCATGAATGCCATCCATTGCAGAAAAAACAAACAAACAAACAAACAACAACAACAACAAACACTTGTTTTGTCATACTGGGAGAGATGGGAAACAGCAGCATTATGTTATAAACATGTACCCATGTAACCACGACACAAAGCCTGAAAGCTTATTCTGGAGGATCTCAAAGCAAAGATCTTTGGCCTTTAAAAGCACAGAATGACCCAAAGCACAAGCAAAGGCTTTGGTTTAATGTTTTAGGTGGCTTAAAATAATTAACATCGATGAAAAATGATTGATTTGACTGTACTTACATTATCATTTGGGAACAAAACAATTGAACTGAACTGGATAATTATTGATATGACTGTACTAACATTATCATGTGAGAACAAAACAATTGAAGTGAGCTGCCTATTAGACATTTCATAATTGACTTTGCAACACTGACACAATGATATGAACTAAATCAACATCGACCTAAAGGGAGCTGAATAATGACTTTATTGTCTTCTTTTGGGCTGGCTTTACAGCTGAATTTAGTTTGTTTTGATAGCTATAAACTTTGCAACATCAACAATTTCATTTAACTAAACTGAATCAACATTGAACTGACCTGAGATGAATAAAGATACCATTGTCCTCTCTTGAGCAGCTTTATAGCTAAATTAAATGTTTCAACTAAATTGAAATTGAATCAACACTGAAATACACTGAGCTGATTAATTACAGTTATATTCTGTAGAACTGCTTTCGAGATGAAATTGAAGAAATTTCATATTTGAATATTCTTTGCTTGCATTTTAACTTTTTAGTTTCCTTTTTACCTCTTGAGAAGCAGCTTTGAAACAATCTATACTGATTATAAAGCACTATACAAATAAATGTGACTTGACAGGATTTGAAATCTGGAATAACTCAGATTTTAATGCAACTGAAAATATGCCTGACCTGCATACCAAATGCTGTCCACACACTCTCCATCACATTTGGAAGAGTTGGCACAGAATTTGCATAGAAAACCAAACACAAATCACCTCTAAAGGTGGAAAGACTCATGAGACATAAACACCCCACCCTCACCAAAAAAATAAAAATACAAAAAACACCGGTTGCAATTGCTGCTGCCTCTGCTGATGTGATTAAAACTAATTCCTGCTTACTTTATTTTATGTTAGAAAATTATAACATGGGATTTGAGCCATTAATGTTTTTTTTTCTTTCTTTTTTTCAGTAGGCCAATATATCAACCAAAGAGAAGGCTCTGTTCTTCTGAAGGTTCTGAACAATGTTCTGGTTACTTGTTTCATTCAAAAAGTGCGCACACATATCTCTTTTCCGAGAATTCCCCAGACTCGTTTGTTTCAGTGAGTCACACTGCATCAGGACCTTCAGCACACATGCTGCACATGCACTGGCTCAACATGTCCAGTAGATGTCAGTATTGGGTTTAAATTCCAACGACTGAAACGCAGTATTTCTTAACAGCTGGAGTAAAGCGCGAAGTGAGAAACCTAAATCAGATTTTTCTGTAAGTACGTCAAGCACAATGTGTTTTTACTAGAAAAAGAAAAAAACTGCGAAGATTCAATCCGGTCCCTTTCTCATGATTCGAACAGTGGCCGAAATGACCCGACAGTAGCCGAGTCGAGTCGAACCGATCGCCGGAATGAGCCGGATTGAGGTGTGCGAGGAAGGCTGAGCTTCGCTGTTCTGTAGATAGGGGCAGAGTTTCGGTGTGTGTGTGTGAGTGGGAGATGGACCGAGGGCGCTCTACTGACTAGCAGAGGCGAAGAGCGACTCCAATAGCCAGAGCTATTGAAATAATTTACGCGATCGGGTCGTCGATAGCCCACTCCAAATACAAACTAAGTCGCCCGTCTTTCACATCTACTTCACACACACTAACACGGCATTGATGGTAATGTATGCAAGGAAACAACCAAGACTCGGCGATGGGTAAAGAACTCTATTTTATACTTCGATTTTCCTTCTCCGCTTTGACAATCCGCCATTTTTAGCCAAACCAAAATAAGTAGAAACTTAAGGAAGCCGATTCAGCTGTTGCAATTTCTGCCACTATCCGTGAAGATTGTTTTTAACTGTTCCTCTGTCTCTTTTTCTTGTTTTATTTTGTAGGTGCACCGACCGACGGGATTCTCAGCCCTATCAGGTAGATCTGAAACAAATAAGATTAAAAATGGGGTAAATCTAGCGCAGGCTTTCGAAGCAATTTAGGCCTCTGTGCGTAAAACACAGCGAAAAGTGCCTCGTTATCACAGTGTCCAGCTTGAAACGACACACACATTTAAATTACACTGCAAACATAAATTTGTGCTGTCATAAGTCGCCTGCCCGTCGAATTTATCATGTTTTAAAAGCGCTCACAGCGCTAGCGACTTTAACAGGCTAACGTTAGCACGCTAGCTGCTACATCAGGCCTGTGTGCCACAGCGATTTACTTAGAAATGTCTGTCCTAATAACGTTTATAATTATTAACTCATAATCTAAATCATGCTACTTTAAAGAAACTGTTATATACGTAAAATGCGAATTTAGTGGTACGATTTTCTTTTTAATAAACAGTCGTCTTTATGGTTTCTAGTGAGTGAGATCAAATCCCAATAAAACGAGCTTAATTATCATGTAGACCATCAAGAAATGCTTATTAATATGTAAGACTGGGAGAATAATGCTTATAGGCTTTCCTGTGCTTAGTTTTGCAATGACATACAAAGTATGTCTAACTAACATAATCGTGTTAAGTATGTTAGATGATTGCTAGCTGGTCTATAGCTCGTATACAATCTTAGACCATTAACAAATGAGCTGGTCAGGTAGTTAATGACCACTGTAGACGAGCTGTAAACCAGCTCTCATGGACATTGCACGTGTGAGAGTGAGAATAATTATGCAGCAGATTTCATTGTAGGAATGTCATGTGTTGACAGACTCTTAAGTACTCATCCAAGAGTCACCCTGATCACCGACATGAGAAGATGCGTGACAGTACCGACACCACTCCGCCGTGCAAGATGCTGCGGAGATCAGACAGCCCAGAAAACAAACACATGGATGGCACCGGCCATGGCAGAGCAAAGGCCATCCATCCACACCGGGGGAGAGAGCGAGAAGGAGGTAAGAGGGGAGACCTGGAGTCATACTGATCCTATGATAAGAGCCACAGATATGAGGCTGATACTGATGACTAGATCGATAACGCAAATCTTACCACGGTCTTAATTAGTCCATAATTGTTTCTATGTAAACATTAGTTAGATAAATTCTGTAGTAAGTGGTCAGATTGCATTCTTTCGGGTTAAGAGATATTAAATCAAATCACACTTACGTTAATGGCACCAGCTTCAATTAGTAACCTTTAATCGAACCTTATGAATAATGCCACGTCAGACGGGAAAATGTAAGGCTTGGTCTTGGAGCACAGTGTGCTTTTCTCTCTCCTCATGTTCAGGTTCTATACATTTTATTCTTATAAGATTAGGTACAAGCAAGAGTTCATCAAAGGGACTTATTTTGCATTCCACATCTGAAGACTGTTTTACAGTTCAGAAATAAGTAAGGCTTAAAAGACCACACATTTCTGAAATAAGAAATTGTGCTTGACTTCCATATCATTCAAATATTCTGTTGTCCTGCAAAATTATTTTACCGAGATCTGCTGAATGCTATTGCTATTGGCAACATTCTGAGGTTATATATTTTTTTCAGTTTTGATGATTTTGAATGATTTTGTTCAGTTTGTTAAACATTTAGACATATGTATGATCCGTAAGATAGTTCACCAAGAAATTACAATTCTGATTTACTCTTCCTGAAGTTGGTCTGAACCTGTATGATTTTTTTTTCCAACAGCAGAGCACAAAGGATGATATTTTGAAGAATGTTGGGTGACTATTGATAAGAAAAAGGGCATTTTTCAAAGTATCTTTGTTCTGCAGATGAAAAAGTCCATACCGGTTTGGATGAGTAAATGATGACAGAATTATCATTTTTGGGTTCTTTATCCCTTTTAAACTCAACCTTAGTATCTCTGAACACTTTCTATACATGCAGCATGTAAGATTGATTTGCAGTAAGATTAGCTGTAAATAGAAACAGTGGTCATAAAATGTACCCACACTACCGAATATTTTTACCATCTGTTGAGTTATTGACATTATGAAACTAATGTACAAGAATTCCCAGAAGCAGACCACGTCTTACAAGGTTTCAGTAAAAAAAAAAAGGGTTAAGTCTGTGCCATAAATGTCACCAAATGCACCCTTAAAACACTATCTGCTATTTGCTGTATAAAAAAAAAAAAAAAAACATGTTCCAAACTCATGATTTTGGTTGATCGAATGTTGCAATGTTAGGCTGGCAAAAACAGGCTTAATTGAGTTTTGCTGTCATCATCGGATTTGATATACAAACAATAATCCATGCAATGTTCAGGATATTGAATTTTATATTTCTTTTGCTTCTTCAAAAGTTAATATTGATGATTTCTTATTTCTGCAAGTCACTGAATGAAATGAGCCAAATTCACACTAGTGTTAATTTCATCACTTATTTTTAATTTAGTCTTAGTCTTGTGCTAAATGTCCTTGTTTGTCATATTTAGTCATTCACATATCTTTTTTTGTTAGTCAAGTTTAAGTCGACTAAAAGTCTCGTCGTTTTAGTAAAAAGAAAACTGAAGGTATTTTAGTTAAGTTTTAGTCGACTAAAAGTCTTAATTTTAGCCTAGTTTTTGTTTTTAATAACACATTACTGAGATTATTACTGATAAACATTTTAGTAAAAAGTGTTTCACATATCTCAAAGATTTTTTAAATGTCATCATTACCTGACAAAATACACTTGTTGAATGCTGATGTTAAACGTGTTTGGTTTTCAATTTCTGATTTAGGGGACACATTAACTAATGATTAACCTGATCAAATTTTTGTACTTTATTGATACTGCTTTTAATTGTAATGCAAAGGCCGGTCATCTGGACATAAGCTGTCATGTACAATAAAAGAGCCTGCGCAGCTTGAGCAACAGCGCAAAGCCGCGAACTCGTTCTGAATATTTTAGGTGAAGGCGTAACAGCTGATGAAAAAGCAGAGATGATCGTAGACGAAAATGAAGAGAGATTTTATCTTAATTTAATTTTATACAAAACATTTTCATCTCATCTTTTTTCGTCAACAATAATGCATGTTAATTTAGTCTTAGTCAGCGTTTATGGACAGTGGTGCAGTCTTGTCATCGTCTCGTCTTAGTAATTAAAGGAAGCTGTGACATTACCTTGAGGAAAAAAAACCATCATCCAAACTAAACCATGGCTAACAGTCAGATTCAGCCATTTATTTATGATCCAGAATCAGATCCCGAGGCTGAAACTGAACGAGAGCAGCAGCAGCAACGACTTGCTCCGAGCGGGGCTCGAACCCGGGTCTCCGGCATGGGAGGGGACGCACTAACAAGAAGGCAGAGATATTTTAAGCAGTTTTACTCACCGCCTGCGGTTCCAACACATGATCGGGACCCTTTTTCGTTGGGATTGCATCATCCTTAAGAAATAAACGATGTGCAAATCCGTCGTCAAACTGGTCCTTGTTTGTAAAACAAGCATCTTCGAAATGCAGGGAACAAGCAAAAACACTTGCACAACTCCGTTGATGCTCTGTAAAAATAAACTCCATCCACTGGTCCCTTAATGCTGTTTTTTCTTTGGTAATCTGTGCAGGGTTGTCTTGCCCTGGCAACCAAAAACACACTCCTTTTGTGACATTTCGCGACGCTCTCGCTCTGATCAGTGAATCGCTCTGATCAGTGAAATGTCTGTGCTGCTCAGCCTCGCTATACGGGAGCGCGCGCTCTTCCAGCAGACGTGCCCTTAGGACCCATATAAGGAAATTCCGCTCCATCTAACGTCACACAGAGCCATACTCGAAAAAAACTTTCCGAAAACTTGTGACAAACCAGAAGGAGTATTTTTGGAACAGAAATACTCCTTCAAATGTACAACTTAATTTTTGAAACTTTGTCCATGTTTAGCATGGGAATCCAACTCTTTAACAGTGTAAATAACTCAGTATGCATGAAATAGCATTTCACCCCCCCCCCCCTTAAAAAAAAAGGTCGCTGACGAACATATTTCATGTCGTCTCATCTGACAAAATTAACACTAATTCACACCAACAAGCGATACAATTCTGTATATTATAAGTGTTTATTTCTCGAGCACCTCCCAGTTATGTTGTCTGCTGCTTTAAATGTTTGAGCTTGTTAAAGTCAGGTGGGTTATGATTACTTGTTTTTAACGTTTATCAACTGTAAACGAATCCAATTTGTTCCTATGTTTCTTTATCATTATAGCTGTGGTGATTATTAAAACTATTGTTATCTTTTAGTTAACATGCTTTTAGTAATGCCTGATATTATTTTCACTTCAGATAAAACCATGTCATTCCTTTTCAGCAAATTTGCTGTTTTTCATGTACGTGCATAACAAGATGTCTTGACCATATACAGCTGCTATGTATAAAGGCAGTTGAATCTTATCACTAAATGTTGATTTGCTACTCTTATTTAGATAACGAGTAGATAAAGAGATTGCTACCAAATAAATGCATCATCTAACTGAACAGTGACCACAAGTGTACGTTGAAATGCACCAGGCTGTGCACGGTCTCAGATCTCACTTATCTAGGGATTCTAGCCTGTTTAAAATTTAGATGTTGGACAAGTCAAGTTGCATTAAATAGGAGAAAGTTATTTTCAAAAAGTCTTGGATTTCATTCTTCAAAAGCATATGCTTGATGTGTTGCCTGGCTCTGTGCCATTATTGAATGTTATTTTTAGTGCTACATTTTATGAATCTCGGAGGTGTAAAAGCTTTGCATCTATCATTCATATTTACCAGATCTGTTATATAGGTCACGTCCTGTATCTTGTTAAAGAGCAATTTAAGCTGTTAAATAGGATAACATTATACATATAAGAAGGAAGTTAAATTAATCAGTTTGGTGTTATAATATGCATTTGCGATAAGCATAAATGCTGAAATCAGCTGAGCCATGTTTCCAACTTGTGTATATATATATAGTGCTTTCGATTCAGTTCGGCTCTTGATTCAATGGAATATTGATTCATTTGGATGTTTCAGGTACATGAACATTTTTCTTAAGGAAAATCTCTCAACTTATTCTGTGTACTACATGGGGAACCTTCTCAATTGGTGCGTTACTCTAATATTAAAAGTTAAAATCAACAACAGAGCCATAATTATTACATTCAATTGCTATGTATTTTGTGTAACATTCAACACTCAAATGCATTTTATACAAACATTTAAATTGCACGTACGGCAGTTTTTATATCACCTTTCTTATGATATAATAACGTTTCTACTCCAATGTGTTGTTGAAATAGAATAATTTATACAGTAGCTGTCATAAATATTTCTCTTGACAGATTTAATCATGTTATACATTACCATCACCAGCAGGCAAAATGAATGAATTAATGTACAATATATCATATACATTTAATTAAATGTTTCTTTGTAGCGGTCTTGTTTTTTTTTTTTTTTTTTAGCTAATGAGGTATGGACTTTTTTTTTATGTATATGAAATTGATTGTTTGAATTTGACAGAATTTGAAAGCCGAGTGTGTTTATCAAAAGTAACATCACAGAGCTTGTTGCAGTTAATGTATGGGAGGTGCTCGAGAAATAATCTTTAGTGTTTTATTCACAAAACTGAAAATAGGGTAAATTGATTGATTTTGCGATTTACAAATTGAGAATGGAGTTTTAGGTGTAAATGAATACAAATTGCTTAATTGAATACATTACATTCTGATGAATTTGATCAAAACCAGAATGAAACAAGATGATGCACTTTCTTCAACTTTTGCCATATATACCAAAAGCAATCGAAAACAGGGTTATCGGTTCCTCTGTAAAGTCTAATCTAAATAGCAGCTAGTTCAAACTTGTTCTACCGCTCCAAAGTTTAGTTTTTGAGTGTGTGCATGTCATAGCTTCTCACACTTTTTTTCTGGATTAAAAATAAAGCTGTGGTTCAAGATGTATTTCTTATTCACAGGAAGTATGGGTAGGACTAGGACATATAAAAGGGCTCTACCCCCACCGTAGATTCACTACATGCTGTTCAGCTGCAAGTGGTATTTAGGGGTGGGACGATCTCTTATAAAGAGGATTTGATTGGACAAAAAACATTTAACATTTAACAAATATTTTTGTCTTTTGTTCCCGAGTCAGAGAGACCTGCACACTTTGTGCATGTATCTTCAAAAGGTGTTCTTTGTCCATGTTAAGGAGTACATCTAGATGATTTTAAATGTTTACGTAGATGTAGTATGGCGGTTGAGTTTCCTAGTTCGCTCCTAGTTACTTTATACTTTTGTTCACTGAACACATCAGACCCATCTTCTCCAAGGCAGTGAGCACTATCTGTAGCCTAAGGGCTTCCTGCAATCTGAGCACACAGATAAAATGCCCTGGTGAGGGTTTGTGGTGTAGCGTGGGGTAGTTGCAGGTCACTTAGTGCTTGCTGTGGGACTTTCTAGACCTATTTTTTACATTAAATCTTTTCCATCTGAAGTGATTATAGTTTTCTGAAATTATTTGTTATTAGTGTACTGTTATAGATCACAGAAGATATATTACTCCTGCAGTAAACAGGAAGCCAGCAGTCTGTGGGTCTCACCTAAATGTTACAGTGTTAGAATAGTCTGATTCTCACTGAACTGGTCATCAGTTAAAGCCTAGTATGTGTTTGTTTGCCATGAGTAATCTTTTATGGGTAGTTAACTGATTTATGAGTTTGCCGGATGTTTCCTTAGGAGTGTGAGTCTGGTGTATTATCAAATCATTACGCTGTTCTTCAGCTCTCCCCGGCTCTGCTGATTATTAGATTTTTGTCAAAATGAGTAATCACTGAAAACACTCCTATTTCACCGTTGTTGTTTTTTTATTTTTACTTCAGATTGTAGTAAGACCTTTTAGTTTGCACTCTTCTGGGTGCTTTTTAAAGAACTGGCTGCTGGATATTTAAACAGTGCTGTAACACTCATTTGATGATGATAAATTTCAAGTCAGTGGTAGAAATCATTTGACCTTTTATTTTTTTATTTTTTTTTTCATCTTCACTTCACAATATGTCTTTCATTTACATTCTCAGTCTCTTCTTTATTGAATCAATTGAATACAAACACTTGTAAGATGAGTCTTTGAGAGCTTGTATTATCTGTGTAATGGAGTTGGTGCAGGTCAAACCGAAATCACTAATGAATCAAACTAAGCCAGCAACTGATAGAAAGGCACAGAAGTGTCTCAGCATCGTACAGCATGATATAGCTCAAGTGCTAGAAGCATCATTGATATACATACTTGATGAATTTGCAGGAAGTGGAAATGGCAGTGAATTATGGGATTATTGTCTATGTAGTTTTATAGTTATGCAGAACAATGGAATGTAAAGAAATAATGAAAAGTGGTTTGTTTACATTCAGTGTGTTTTATCTTTCAGGGACCAGTATATCCCCTCAAGAGAACTCCCATAACCACAGCTCTCTGCACAGCACCAACTCTCATTCAAATCCCAACAAATCATCAGACACTGTAAGTACCACAGTCTCAATGTCATCTAACTAGTCTGCATTTTCAAATGAGGCCGCAATCAGCACACACAACAAGGCCACAGTCACATACACCAGTAACCCTTTGGCACAAACAGGCTGTTATTCAATGAATAAATCAGACCATTTTAAAATAGCCTAATAGTTATTTGTGCTATTAGTTTTGCATACATAATTTTGAATAACTGTCTTACTGGAAGTATCAATTAAGATGCATTAATTTAATATCAATGCAGTCAAAATAGAAAACATTGATCCTGGCAGATCTGCTTTAAATATTTCAGACTTCTAATAAGTGGCATGCTATTTTATGGCCCATTATTTGGATTTAACAAAATTATCCCTGACTGAAATTCAGTATTGCTGTTAAATGTGCTGTCTGGTTGTGTGGCAACCCTCCTGTGTGCAGACCATCTGTCCCCTTGCTGTATGCAATGCACAGTGTACCTTTACCAGAATAGAGAGAGGAATTTCTGTGCTTCTGCTGCCTTTAGAATTACATCATTCATTGACTGTTTTGAAATCTTGATGTCACATGGTTTTTTTAGTACAATTGTGATTTAAAAAAAAATAACTACAGCATTGCAAAACATTTGAAACAGGGTATTTTTCTCATCAGTGATGCAATTTTGATTGAATTCAGTGTCTAAAAGTCTAAAAATAGACTGCCAATCCATAGTCATATTGAGGGGTCGTTTTGTGAAGCATGTTGAAAAGTAGCTCATTTCGACATATTTGATGAATGGATCTAATATTTGTGCCAGCTCTCTTCATAAATCCAAGATCGTTTTGGTGAGCCAAATTTAAATACTTATAGTATTGAAATGGCATAGAAACAAAATTTGATTACTCTCCTCATATGTGTATATATATATATGTGTGTGTGTGTGTGTGTGTGTGTAGGGGTGTGACGGTTAGTATATAACCGTGAGACCGGCGGTTATAGTTGAACACCATCATTAGAACTCTATAACCGCCAAAACCGTGTCATTAAAATATTTTTTACAAAAATTTTTTATCAAAAATTATTTTTATTTTTTAGATAGGATCATAAGATACGCAATATATCGGGAGACATGGTTTTTACCACTTAATGAAGTTTTGTAAATCGTCAGACATGATATCTACCACTTCATAAAATTTTGCTTTGTAGAAAACCTTTCTTAAAAACAAATTTCGTTTTGTACAATTTTAATTTTAATGAATGTTTCATCAACCAATTGCATGTATTTAATAAATAAAAAGCAAATAAAGCAGACAATGATAACCGTGACAAGGAGGCACCAGCGCGCCACGTTCACTTGCACTGCACTGTGAACTAGAGCGCATCTCATCGTAAATTAAACTCATCGTAGACCTATGCCTCATACATTAGCATTAAATATCTTTGCTGCATCCTTTCTAGAACAGACAATGGCTTTTTTTTGCGGCTCGCATCAGCAAAGCATTGCGTCGCCATAGACAGCAAAACAATCAGCGGATGGCGGGCGGGTGTGGCTTTGAAATTTGCTCTATGATTTCCGCGAAGCAGAAAACGAGGACGGAATCTCGAAATCCAGTCATGAAAATGAAACTTGCATTTTAATATGGACAGTCATGGAATTTGGCAAAGTTAGCATAAAATAATCAAATCAAATCTCCATATGGACCAGTATCTGTAATTGTTAAGCCGCAAAAGTTGTTTAAAATATGAATCCGTGTTCTGCGCGTCTCTGTGTGAATTAATGAATGGCAGAGATGTGCGGGTTTGTTTACTACATAGACTGAAGCGCATGACGCTTGCATTAATTTCAGCATCTGAGCTTCAGAGTTCTCTCTCCTTCAAGCGATCTGAACTTTTCAGTTCATCTCAATGGACGCACAGCGCACATGTATTTGATTCTCTGTTAACTCTTTGTGAAGGCGCACGACTCACCGTCACTTTACTGATAGCGCTGTTTCTCACACATGCAAAGAGAGAGAGAGCGAGAGTCTTACCACGCTTAAACAACATGCTATATGTAAATTATTCTTTGTTGTCTTCTGTCAAAATAATGGAGTTCATTTAGAATTATTCAAATTCATTTTCGAACAAGTAGAAGACATACCAGTTTCTCCGGTAGTGGGCAATGGCAGGCAGTCTTATTTAATGAAATGTAAACATTTTTTTTGATAAATAAAGGGGATTTGCCATTAAAATTTAAACATGGAATAAATATTGTGATTTATTTCTTTAAAAAAGAAAGTTTTATAAAAAAAATTCAACAGAAGTAGCAGTGTCACATTCTACTAAATAATAGTAATATTTCTTGCACAATGTCTTTCATGTACAAATGAACTTTTATTTTGATGGGCTACTATTATTTTGGCACTCGTTTTACCCAAATGAAATGGTAAAATGCTTGTGAAGTGACTGTTTATGTATTTATGTCCTCATTGAGACGGCAGATGCTGAAATTACTGCAAGCTCACGCGTTTCAGTCTCTGTAGTAAACAAACTATTCATTCATTCACACAGAGACGTGCAGAACATGCAGGATTCATATTTCAATCCACTTTTGCAGCTTAACATTTACAGATACTGGTCCATATGGAGATTTGATTAATTTATGCTAACTTTGACAAATTCCACGATTGTCCATATTAAAATGTAAGTTTCATTATCAAGACTGGATTTTGAGATTCCGTCTGCATTTTCTGCTTCGTGGAAATCATAGCACTGTATCTGTCAAGAACTGGGTTCTCGGTACCACCGGTACTTAAAGAAACCTGGTACCGTCACATTTTCATCATTTTAGTACTGACTTGGTACCGAAGCACCGGGTCTTTTGACAACACTAGTCTGCGGTCCAGCTCACCCCTAAATCATCTGGATTGGGTTCAGGTCCGGTGACTGTGGAGGCCAGGTCATCTGGTGCAGCACCCCATCACTCTCCCTCTTGGTCAAATAGCCCTTGATGCCTTCAGTGTGACTACAATTTTCATAGTCATGAAAATAAAGAACTTGAATGAGAAGGTGTGTGTGTATGTATGTATGTATGTATGTATGTATGTGTATATATATATATATATATATATATATATATATATATATATATATATATATATATATATATATATATTATATATATATATTAGGGGTGTAACGGTTCACAAAATTCACGGTTCGGTTCGATACAATACACTGATGTCACGGTTCGGTTCGGTACGTTTTAGATACAGCAAAATGTAAAAACATCTCAACTTTTCAGAATGCCCGAGCACTTTGGAAAGGAGGAGAAAGACGCGCTTAGCGTTTTCCATGCGTTTTTAGGCGCGATATGTGAACGGCCTCTAAGGCGCTCGCTCACTCAGTACGCGCTGAAGGCTCGTTGCAAAATGTCTAATGCATTTAACAGACCAGAAATATAAGATCCTACAATAACCAACAGGTCTAGTGTTTGGGTGCACTTTGGATTCCCTGTAAGCTATAATACCGGTGTGCTGCAGGGATAGTTTGTTGCGTGCATGTTTCTCCTTTTTTTCGTCTTTTCCCAGATACTGACACAATAAGGTGATGTCAGCGTAAATGAGTTGACATGTTTCAAGTATTCCCGCTGGTGTTTTTTTTTTTTTTTTTTTTTTTTTTGTATTCCCGCTGGTGTACCCTGTCGTGTTGCAGATGCGACATACCGTTGTTTTTTTATCCACCACTCTCTTGCCATCACCATTATAGCTTAAAGGGAATCCAAAGTGCACCCAAACACCAGACCTGTTGGTTACTGGAGGATCTTCTTTTTCTGGTCTGTTAAACGCATTGGCCATTTTGCAACGAGCCTTCAGCGCGTACTGAGTGAGCGAGCGCCTGACTGAGTAGTACCCTAACATAAACATATAAGTTGGTGTTTTTTTCTTCTTCGGGAGTGTCAGGGGCGTTGCCTGTTACGTCGTTTGGGTTATTGGGCTACCTTGTTGAACGCATATCATTATATTTCTCTCTTTTTTTTTTTTTTTTTTTTTTTTCAAATATAATTAATTAGTCCAACGAACCGTTCGGTATACATAATGCGTACCGCGTACCGAACCGAAAGCGTCGTACCGAACGGTTCAATACGAATACGCGTATCGTTACACCCCTTATATATATATATAATTTTTTTTTTTCTGATCTTTGGATGATTTGAATTACTTTGTGACATTGTCTTTGATACTTTTCAATTTAATGTATCCTGGCTAAATGAAAGCAATAATTTCTAAATAATAATAAATCAATAAATCTTATTTACCCCAAAATGTTAAGTGGTAATCTATATAAAATATAGACTGTCCAGGTCCATATGTTGTTCTTTAAAGCTAAAGCAATTAATTTACTAATTTGTTCACTTATTAACATTTTTTAAATGTTAAAATTCCTTCTTCTATCTCAGGGTACTAGCAGATAGACATTATTACAGCGTTTGCAGGTAGATTCCATCACATTCTGCCACAGGACCCTGATAAATGCATTGCTATGAAAAAAGGAAGGCAGACTACATGTCTTATTTGGAATGACCATCAAAGGGAGATAGATTTTGACTCAAGGGAGGAGTTAACCAGGCCATGTTAACCAACCATAGTGTGACCCCTTGGCTGACGAAGGAAGCGTTCAAGAAACATATTATTTTTGCAATGCCGGATGGTGATGCTAGTGGCACAGAAATTAAATAGGCATCCTGGAAGGGCAATGCGCAGAGTTCCACCTCATCAAATATTACACACGCTTGCATCAGGATTCAGCTCTCTCTCTCTCCCCCTTGCACACTCCATCTGTCTGTCTCTAATGTTCTCATTTTCTCTCTTTTCTGCCCAGTCTTGTTCTAGATTTTTAACTTCCTCATGCTGTTACTCTGTTTAGCCTTTTCTAGGGGTGCTGTGATCAGGTTTTTTGAGGCCGATCATAGAAAGCATTATCATCCGATCACTGATACCTTGAAAAGATACCACTGATATTGTGAGGTTGTTTGCAGTGTGTATGTAGTCCATGTGTGGTACAGAAGCAGTATGGACTGTGCTACAAACGTTCATCAATTATTCCATGCTTTTTAATTTTGCATTTACTTTTATATATTAAGTTGCTAAAGCAAAACACTTAAAATACTAACATTATCACAAACTTAAAACTTAGCATTGACAGAAACCGCTCAGCTCTACTTGCCTTTTCTTTTGCATTTAAATCTTTATTACAAACAATCCTGTTCCTTAATTAAGAACTTAAAAATTATTGCCTTTTTTATCTGAAAGTGCTCTTTTCATTTAAACCTAGCCAAAAAGCCATAGCCTATGTGTTGGCTGTGAAACACAGTAGACTATAATTACATTCATTTTTGTGTCAATGCATGTTCATATTTACCGCAAACAATGCACTGTTAATTTAATAAGTGCATGCATCACAGCAAAAATATACTCTGTGTGGAAACTATTTCTGCACTGCTGCAGACGCACTGCTCCTAAATGCACTGCCAGACCACAACTGTGTGTGCAGTGTGAGTGCTTTAATCCATTAACAAAAGCATGGAAAAAATATGCACCGCAACCTGTGAACCTGACTTTATTTGTTTGTGCTGCAGGTGTGCATGCACACAATGTCTTCAAGAAACTGGCAAGAACTAAACAGAAAAAATGCAATTTATAAACTTAAGTGACGATGCGACACTGCCTCGAGTGCAAGTGACAATTCCTGTGTGGACTGTGCAGCTCGCTTACAGTGCAGACACGATGTGATTTGAAGCCATTTGTTATTTTAGAGAGAAAGAGAGCACGCAGTGATTCATTCACGCCGTTTGTGAAATTGTCTCACAGAAACTTTTTCAAATTACTTTATCAATTATTTAATGAAGAAATATGAATTGTACCTCACCTCAAGCATTATAATTATTTCACCCGTGCTGGACAGAGACTGAGACCGTGCCGCTACATGTCATGCCAAACCTCTCACTGCAGGCATGTTATCAACTTGATCGGTTTTATGAGATCTGCCTTTTTAGAGTCTTCTGATCAATCATCCCATAGCGATTATCAGTCGATTGTGATTGGTAGCCGATCAATCGGAGCACCCCTGACCTTGCCTTATATCAGAAGAAAAACAACAAACACCCGAATTGTCTTCCTTTTTCAGGTCTTTCCTTTTGTTGTTGCCATACAACTCTCCTTTTTATCTTCCTTCACCTGTCCCTCTGTCATGCCTTTAACAGCTCCTGTCTCTTTAAATGCCAGTGGTTCTAGTGCTCACACCTGTTGTTTTCCTTCTATTCAGCCATCTGAGCCGGCAGATGATTGGTCTGAACACATCAGTTCTTCAGGGAAGAAGTACTACTACAACTGCAGAACGGAGGTGTCTCAGTGGGAGAAACCCAAAGAGTGGTTGGAGAGGTATTAAACGCACACTTTCACCCCTCATCTCAGGCTCAAATTGTGCTTAATTATACACTTATAATACACAAATACATGCTGCTGCATAAACATCAGGTGATCAGTGCAGGAGGAAGGATTTTATCCAGATGAAAGCTTTAATACAGTAAGGCAACAGCACTCGCGTCCGTTTTTAACGCTTCTCATAGCAATGTGAAAATACGTTTATAATTGGAATAGTTAATTGATGGAGCTGAGCTGAATATGTGCGAGGGTGTACAGAACAGCGGGTGTGAGGAACAGTATTAAGAACCTGTGCTTTAGAACAGTGGTCCCCAACCTTTTTAGCACCAAGGACCGGTTTAATGTCCGGACCGGGCTTTATGGTGTGATGGATAAATACAAAAATAAAATTATACGACTGGCATAAAAAATGTGGTATATTGTTAATAATAAACATGAATCCATTGTGTATTTGTATAAAACTTTATTTAGCAGCGTCCTTTTAACATCGTGCCAACAACATAACATGAATAACATCCTCTCTGCCCCCTAACCCTCTTTTTTTCACTGATTATGGTCACTATGGTGACGTTTAAACATGCCTAAAAAATAAGATGCACCACCAAAACGAATATACAATCCATGAAAATAACACAGAGCCATCTGGCCCTTTTCCAA
Source organism: Carassius gibelio (assembly GCF_023724105.1). Taxonomy (NCBI): domain Eukaryota; kingdom Metazoa; phylum Chordata; class Actinopteri; order Cypriniformes; family Cyprinidae; genus Carassius; species Carassius gibelio. The sequence continues at coordinate 14,491,801 of NC_068382.1, read as the reverse complement.
AATAAAAGATTGTTATGGCTCAGGACACTTCTACCTCCACTTCTGTTATTTGTTTTGCAAAAATCTGCTTATGGCTCTTCTGGTCCAGTCAGCGCAAGGCTGTGTTTTGTGTTGAAAATGTAAGAAATATATATAATGAGCGAGTACATCATGAATCCATTTTCCGAACAGTGTTTTTGTCTTATCCTGAATCACTACGGTACACCTATAATAAGTGTTTATATTCAGACTATTTTAGTCTGGTTGGGGTCGGCAATGCTGCAGAGTAGCACAGTACCTGCGTGACTCGCAATCACTGTTGGGAACGTTACTTGAAAAAAGTAATTTGTTATAGTTACTACTTGTTCCAAAAAGTAACTGAGTTAGTAACTGAATTACCAGGGAAAGTAACTATTTGCGTTACTGTAAAAAAAAAAAAAAAAAAATCAATATATCAATGCTATATCAAAGTTTGTCAAAGATTTTTTTTTTTTTGTTACAGTTTTCACAAGTCAGTTAAAATGAGTAAAACAGACAGGTGTTCGTACATAGCTTTCGATATTTATTGCACGACAACAGACAGTTTTATCCTGCACTTCAAGTATTATTTGTAAGAAAAGTGTTTTTGGCCACTAGCTTTGGATGTGTGTGTCACACATTACATGTACACATTACATGCACGTTCTTGCCTTTGACCGCAATGAATTTGAAGTAGTGCTTATATCTCCATCTTGACAATGCCAACTTTTCATCGGATTGCTCCTGACTCGCCATTTCTGCTGCTGCAAATCTCTGTGTAGCTGTTGCGTGTGTGTGTGCGTTTTTGGCACCGCTGGCGCGTGTGCCTGCATGTGTGTAAAAACACTGGCTCTGATTGGCTACCATGAAACACATGACTCTGCCTTAGCCAATCATAATCGCTTATCTTGTTATTAACCCACCTCCTCACTCGCTGTGTGAGCCAGGGGTGCGTTCGGATTACATAGTTTATTAAATCAATGCATAATAACGCACCGCATTTAACGTCCAGTAATGGTAACGGCATTGTAACGACGGGGAAAAGTAATTAGTTAGATTACCCCGTTACTGAAAAAATAACGTCGTTCTTTTAAACGCCGTTATTCCAAACACTGCTCGCAATAGATGTAAACAGAGAAGTAGCTCCGGCTACAATGTTCTTCCGCAAGACGTGAGCGCCAAAAGTTACCAACTGCAACTTTAATGTAAATTATTTATACCTCCTTGTGCAGCCCGGTACCAAATGACACACGGACCGGTACCGGTCCGCGGCCCGGGGATTGGCGACCACTGCTTTAGAACATTGATTTTGAAGCTTGTGAATCCATTAGAAACGTTAGAAGACATTCACAAATTCATGTATGAATAGAATTTTTAAGGGCACCTCTAGTTTTCTCTTCCTCTTCTGTAAAGCAGCGCAGCATGGCCTCGCCTCCTTTGCTGCCTATATCTCCATTTGCATTTAACTTTCAGCTTCGTACCTTTGCAGACATTGTTTATGTTCAAACAACTATCTACAAACTAACTAACATTAAAGTGAAATCGCAATTAACCACCTCTTTAAATGGAATAAGTAATTATTGTAATATTTCACTAAGTTAAAAAACATAAAAAATTTATCGTTTTACATTACAACTGTACAATCCATAAAGGCGATTATTGTGATATTATTTTCTTCGTTATCAAACATTAAACCATCATCTCCTTTGTTTACAGTAGCTGGTTTATAAGTGCTTCTCATTACAGTTTGGAAGATTGTTGAATACCCATATGTATGTTAAATAGTGTTGGGCGATATGGTAATTTTTCATATCGTCATATCGTCAGCCTGTGAGATGGGCGAAACATGATCTTATCGTGCATTGGTGGAGAGAGAGAGAGACTCATGGTTATTGTCATAGCAGAACTATTTGGTGTTTTAAACCACGCAGGTGCGTGAAAGAGAGGGCATGGAAAATGAGATGCATTCTGACATAACTGTGGCATTATACTCAGTTAGGGCTCATTTAAAATATTGCGCACACATAATATAGGCCGTTCAGATTACTTGTTAAAGTGCAATGAGATACCTTGTATCTGCAGACGATGTATGGCTGTTTGTGGATGGAGACTTTGTAACAGCCAAAACTGTGTATTGTGCATAAAAATAAAGCAGCAGAAGGAACTTATCATCCATAGTGGTTCTCACCCAGTCCTTCTACGTTATCACCACATAGTGAGTGTTATAAATTAAATGATCAGTCTTTAAGAGAAGGACTAAGTGAGATCCACTATGGATGATAAATTCGCTCTGCCACCTTATTTTATCTTTACTTTATTTGTAATGACAAGAAAGAGTTAACCTCTCGTGTATGAGAAGAGCGCGTTGCCTTGTAGAGGACAACTTCAGCAACTACAGGCTCTAATCCTCCTGTGCTTGTGTGTGTGTGTGTGTGTGTGAAATGCGGTGCTGAAGTGAAATAGCTGGGTAGTTTGATAGCCGGATTATAAGCTGCCTAATTAAAAAAAATAGATTATTATAATCTAATACATTAATAGGACAATGACCCTAATATCATCTTGCTTATGTCGAGTTCTCTGACTATCATCGATACACGATACTATCATCTATCGGCGCAACCCTAATGTTATATGACCTTAAACTCATCGAACATGCAGTGAAGAGTTTGTCTGGAGCAGCATTTTCTGCAGAACAAGCTGTAATAAATTACATTTTGAATACATATGTAATGAAATGGCAGTCTTTGTGATTTGTTGATCACACTGTCTTATCATGATTTTGTTCCCTTAATGAATGCTGGAACCGTAATGGGTGCGCTGAAATGAAAATGTTATACAAATTCCACTTATCAAGTGACCTGCAGAAAGTTGAGACGTGACAGCTAGTCTCATTGTGAGGCTTTTTTTTTGCCTGCTGTACTGGTCATGTGTGTAAAGCCGATGCGGTTTTGTTTCCTTTTGAATGCCAGTATCATTTGTGAACCACTTCCTTTTTCAGAGAGCAAAGGCAGAAGGAGGCAACCAAGACTGCTGCAGTTGTCAACAGCTTCCCTAAAGACAGGGACTACAGGCGTGAAGCCATGCAGGCTACGCCCACCAGCTTCTCCAGCACTAGTAAGTATTAAAGTCTGAAAACCCACATTATTTAGCTCTGGAAATTGGCTGTAAAGATTAAACGGATAGTTCACCCAAAAATGAAAATTCTATCATTAGGAATTCACACTCTCATGTCCTTCCAAACCAAAGACCTTCGTTCATCTTCAGAACACATTAAGATCTTTTTGATGAAATCTGAGAGCTTTCTGACCATACATAGACAGCAACACAACTAGGGATGCAGCTATTGATCGTTTTCATGATACACTGTGCTTTAAAACGTCAAGGTTAGTTACACCGAGTGTTTTTGTTGCATGGAACAGGGGCCTGTTCTTCGTACGTCGTTTATTACATCCGAGATCAAATGACACATCCAAGATGATATCATCGTGCTAATCCTGATCCGGCTAATTGGGTTCTTCGATCACACCTGTTGTGTATGATTAGTATCGCTGGATTGAGTTATGTGAGATAACTGCGCGCGCGTTCATGTGTTGGCTCAAAAGGGGATATGTATCGATACTCGAAACCATGATCAGCAGTGCAGCGATTGGCTGGTGGCAAGACGGCAATGTAATGACGTCATATAATTTACACCTGACGAAAAACTTGACAAATTTCTGGACTTTTATAAGGAAACAGCCAAGCAAACAAAACTACATAAATTTGATAATAGATACATGAGACAGATAATAGATACATGTTTTTATTTTATTAGAATTTTTTTCATTATTCCCAATTATTTAGATTCACAATTTATAATAGTTGTGCAGTCTTTACATTTTTTATTTCAATGTCGAAATTATCTATTCATTTCATTTTATATTGGGACAGATTTGTTACGTGACAGCATTAATGAAAGTTTCTAAAGGGTCAATATCATGATATCTGCATCTCCTGCGCTCCATCAAGCCACTCTTATAATAGCAGTCATCACTCAAAATAATGCACGACTCTATTATCTGTATAGCATGTGTGTAAGACTCTGATACAATTATGAAGTAATCATTTTATGACAAATATTTCAGTGAGTAAAACTGGCTGTGTCTATAGTAGGCTGTTATGGACTACACAACATTTTTATATAATTTTAATTTTTTTTAATGATTATTATTTTAAATTACTGTCCCTGGATCAGTACGATACTCTTGCAATAAAGTAGCGTTGGTAGCAGGCATATTTTAAGTATCAGTTCTGGTTTAAAAGAAGCAATTTAATCCTGTTTACATGAAATAAGCCTGCTCCCGAGCAGGTTTAAGCTAACGGACCTGTTGCTATGACAGCAGCTCCGGAATGAGCTTCGAAGAACCAAATGATACAAGATCACGCCAAATCGTCAACATTCAAATCCAGCTAACTGAGTTAGCGACGTACGAAGAACGGGCCCCAGAACTGTTGCAATATGTGCACAACGAAAACAAAGTTACACCACCGGTGCATCATCTTAAAGTGCCATGTTTATCAGAGACACAGAGGCTACTACACACTAGATTAACAAAGCGAAGCTTTATTTCCTCCAGAAAAATTCCTGAAGTCAATAGCGTGGGAGCATTTTGGGTACATCAAGAATGACCGGAGCATTATTTAAATATTTTGCTGTATAAAAACTGCTGTTACAAGAGATGATACATAAGAGATAGACACAGCTAGCTGTGCATTAGACTATTTTAATGAATTAATTACAACATTTAGCTACATTAATTATTCGATTGAGAGAGCGCGAGAAATAGAGAGCTGACTGTTACAGTATGAATTATCTACATCCTTCTACAAACAAAGATGTGATTTTAGTTACTTCAGACACAGCAGTTTTACCCCCTATTGCTGATGAATCTAATGTAGCGATCCAGTATCTAAGCTATTTTATTAATAAATGTCATGGGCAGAGCTGACGAGATGTTTCTGTAGCTTAGCACCTGAATCTTTCTGTGTTCATGTAGTGAGATCCGATCTCACAGACCAAAATAATAGACCTGCTTTGGTCAGGCCACCTGTAAAATCAGATGAATTACATGACAGTTTATTACATTGATAGTTCAGTCAATTTCCCTTATTAGTAACCATTTTCCCTGGGGAATAAATGGTCATTAACCTATTAGTGTTAATATATTAATACTAATAATACTTAATTATTATTAATTCAGCCCTGTTAGAGTATTAAGTCAAAAACCAACAAGATTATTTGACTACTCAAGAAGTAGTTCTCTACCTCAGGTTCTAAAGAAATGTAGAATGATCACACAAACTGAAAACACTAAATGCTTTTGTGATCTATTTCCATTTGTTATATTTCAAAAGGGGAACACTGACATGGATGTTTACAGACCAGAGGTCACCTTTTTTTAATTCCAATGGGGGAGATGGACTTTTGTCTTCCTTTTATTATTATTTTTTGCTGTATTATTTGGTTACTGTGTTAATTCTGTTTGATAAGGCAGCAATAAATAACTTAAAAACCTGAAGAGTGTTTATGTGATTTTATATATAAAGAGAATTCTTCGAGAATACTTTGTGTGCAAAGAAAACAAAAATAACAATGTTATAAAAAAAAAAAAATTATATTTATATCTCACCGTACTCTTGTAGCTTCATAACTTAACGGTTGAACCACTTATGTCACATGGATTGTTTCAAGATTTTCTTATTACCTTTTTGGGCCTTGAACTTGTCAGTTGCGTTGCTGTCTATGCAGGGCCAGAAAGCTCTCGGATTTCATCAGTTATCTTAATTTGTGTTCCAAAGATGAACAAATGTTTTATGGGTTTGGAAGTACATGAGGGGAGTAATTAATGACCGAATTTTCATTTTTGGGTGTTTTATCCCTTTAAGTAAGTGCAGATGTAGCAAATGAGGCAAGTGATGGAAAACAAAACTCCTATTTTAAAGGGGTCTTATGATGCTTTTTTAAAGATCATTATTTTGTGTTGTGATCATTATATGCAGACATGCTTTAATGTTAAACACATTATTTTTCAAATACTGTACATTGTCGTAGGTCCTCTATGCGTCTCAAATGCATCCTTTTCTACAAAGTTCCTCTTCCTGACAAGCACAGTCTCCTCTGATAGGCCAGCTGACCCAATGCATTGTGATTGGCCAAACAATGCAAGCACCTTTTCCATAATCATACTGCTGTAAAAATAAATGTAAAGACAGTAAATAATGTCCTTAGTTTTACCATCAGTTCAAGCCCGAAAGGGGAACAGAGTCGTGTGACAGACACCGGGATGAAGCTCGTATGTGTTAGCAGTACACAAGCCATGGAAAGTTAAGACAGCTGCCTCCACTGTGATGACCTTGTCTGTCTCTCTCTCTCTCTCTCTCTCTCTCTCTCTCTCTCTCTCTCTCTCTCTCTCTCTCTCACACAGACGCGGGCGCGAACACACACTATGCAAATCTCCACATTTGAACAGTCAATAACAAAACATACTAAAAGTAGTTGATTCAAAAGTGCCAGATTGTCGTAGCAAAGTCAAAATTACCACCTCTCCTGGGTTCATGAAACGGTCGTCCATAAAATGCGTTGCTGTTCTGTTGTAAGTAATCTTAAAGGTTCCTAAATGCTTCTACTTTCGGAAGGCCAAATAAAGTGCTTTTGCTTTCGCCTAGAAACACACAGCATCTTCCTGACACGGCTCCTTCAACACTAACTGCGGTAAGGTTACTGAAACCGCGTCATATGACCCCTTTAACTTGATGTTAGCTTTGAGTTATGAAGCTTGCCGAATATTTTTATTGTAGAGTAGCCTCTTATGTGTAAATATCAAGTCCATCTCAATTGTGCATTTAATGGCCACTCAACCTTAATGACCAGGCTGGGATGCTGTAACATTTACCTCCGCAAGCTATAGAACCTTTGTTTACTTTAGTTGACCTGTCTTCGCTAACCCAACACAGCGAATGTTCTGGCCTGAAATACTTTAAAAACAAAAGGGCAATCTGTTTTTTAGGTAGAGACAGAGTTTTTTTTTTGTTTTTTAATGACAGCCGTTTTCACGGACGATCACAGATTGGTTTTGTATTTATAGAATGACAAAATTTAGAGCTTTTGCAATATTTTTATGTGTCAGACGTCTGCTTATCCACACCACCCACATAAACAGTGTTGGGGTCTGTTTGTACGCTGGTAGGAGGCAGTAGCATGTCTTTGCCTTATGCAGCATGATGTGTTAATGCTCTTTAAACATCTGTTTATTTATTTTCCAGTCGTCACAGCAGTTCACTTCTGTCAGTATTGTTTTCAATGCTTGGCTATATCAAAGCTAGCTGTCGAAAGGGTAGCAGATGCTAAGTAGGGCTGTGTAAAAAAATCGAATGCGGTCTTCATGTGCATCTTGTCAGTAAATGCAGTCCTGTGATTAGTTGTATTTCTCCAGCACGTGCGTTCCGATCAGGATTGCCAGGTTTTCAAAACAAAACCTGCCCAATTACTTCTCAAAACTAGCCCAATCGCATTTCATTCCGGGCAATAAAATAAAACATTTTGGCGGGGTTCCCTTGGTAAAATTCACATTTTAGGGGCTAAACATCACGTTATTTGTATTGGAGTCGCTTCAACCCGCGGACATGAAAAACAAAAGCACACTTTGCAACACTGGTTGGCCTTTACTACACAGAGCCATAGTTCACAGAAAATCCACACAAAATCAATTTCAAAATCTGTCGATTTTGAAAACGATTTTGTGTAGCTTGTCAGTGGACTATGGCTCTGTGTAGGAAATGCTGCTCCACCTGAACCAGTGTTGCCAAGTCCACAGTTGTTTTTCATGTCCGCGGGTTGAAGGGACCCCAATACCAATAACGTGATGTTTAGCCCCTAAAATGTGAATTTTATCAAGGCAACCCGGCCAAAAAACGTGTATTATAACCAGGGACGTAATTTTATCGGGGAACCTCCTGGAAACGCGATTTGGCTGGTTTTGGACTAGTTTTGAGAAGCAAGTGGGCAGGATTTGTTTTGAAATCCTGGCAACCCTGATCTGAACGCACATGCTGGAAATGTACTTCTAATCACAGGAGCGCCTTTACTGACGAGATGCGCATGAAAATCGCATTCTATTTTTTGGACAGCCTCAACGTCCAAGGTTTACGCAGCAGGTTTAAGGTACACAGCTCCCACTTTCATGAAAAACCTCAGATTATCAGGGAGTTTTACAAATAAAAATACATTTTCTCCGGGCTTAGAAAATGACAAGTTCCTTGACTTGAGTCATGGAAATTTCTAGAGTGAGTAAAACACTTTTGTTGGTATGCTCCGTTCTGAAGTGTTTCATCAATTAGATATCACTATTGGGGTAGAGTAAAAATGGCTTCTAAGCCAAAATTTATGATTTTGTGTGATTCGTGGAGTCTTTTCTGCCAAACCAGAAAACAAATTGGTGGAAATGATTGATTAGTAAATTTTTTTTTTTTTGGATTTTAATGATTTTTAAAACTCATTATCCAATAATCGCAAATGACTGGAAAGCAATTAATTTGTCAAAGTGTGGGAACCCTGAAGGCACTTTCTCGTAATAGCGAAACAATTTGCAAAGCACACGCTGGAAAAATATTATATTATTGAGTGGATTCTGACTTGAATGCGTCTGTTTGGTCATTGTGTTCATGCGCTGTCTGTAATTGGCCACAATGTTCAACTCTGCAAAAACACTTTGTGAATAGAAACATTTAACACGTTCCATAGAACATCCCACAAATATGAGAGCATTTGAATGCAGATGCCTATCAGCAGGTACCGGATCGACCAGATACTTGGTTCTATCAGTTCTACGTAAAAGCTGGTATCATTGTTTTTTTTTTGATTTTTTTTGTTAGGACTTTGTACCGATATGTTTAATACCATTAGTGGGTGCTAATATAGTTGACCTTACAGTTATCAATCTTATTGTCTATGAGCCTTCATTTAAAAGATTTAGGGCTTTTCTCCAATAATGTCACTAAACATCATTAACCTCTATATAATTTTTCTTTCACCGCCCCCCCCCATAAATAGAGCCTCCAGTTGCTACAGAGAAGCCTTCCTCACTCACACCATCCTCTTCCTCTGCTGCTGTATCTGGCTTAAGCATGGCAAACTCAGCCAGTGGTGCCTCTGGCTCTACAATCCCAGTTTCTCCAGTGATGCAGTCGCCGGCTCCACCTACTCTTCTTCAAGACCCCTCCCTCTTACGTCAGCTCCTCCCCGCTCTCCAAACGGCCCTGCAGCTTAACAACGCCAGTGTAGACATGGCCAAGATCAATGAAGGTAAGTGGACTGAATCTGAGCGAATGGAGATGATCGTGAACCCCTAAAATATAGTATGCTGATAGCAGTCCAAAACTTTACAGGGATAGACCCACTTAAGCAACCGAATGTTAAAAACTTGCTTGTAATACTGCGGTGATGGTGGTTATCACCTTTTGTAATTTACTATAAATATATAACTTCAATGTGGTTAGCAAGCATACTTTTTGCAGCTTTATTCTAGTTTTTTTTTGTACCACTCAAGTGGGAATGTTATATACTTGTACATGCTAGGCTTGCGTCAGCATTTCCTTTCTTAACTTCACATCTCAGGGATGAATCAGCTTTGCTGCTTCCTGAACATGGCCTGTATGAATTGCCAGTGTGAGTGTGCTCCTCGCTTTCCATCATTGGCTGCATTTGCAAATTATGATGCACAATTACATGGCCAGTCTGGTCTCATCTTTCATACGCGTGTATGACAGATGTGTATAAATACTAAAATGTCAAAGTTGGCATTATCCAGTGGCAGGGCTGCTGCGTCATTCTTCAAATACACGAATATTGTATTTTAACTAGTTGCTGGGAACATTTCCTCTGGTTGAAGCTGTGGTTAAGAGCTTTGCTCGAAGGTGTTTGTTGAGCACCAAATCAGCATATTAGAATGATTTCAGAAGAATCTTATGACATTGAAGACTGGAGTAATGGCTGCTGAAGATTTAACTTTTCCATTACAGGAATAAATAACATTTTTAAATAGAGGTTTCATTTTACATTACAAATAGATACGTTCTTTTGAATTATAGTAATATTTAATAATAGTTTTTACTATATTTCAAAAAAAGAAAATGGCAGTTTTGGTGATTTATAAAAATATTTATAAAAGACTTCTTAAAAACATCCAAAAAGAACTTGTGGTTCCAAAACTTTGAATGGTAGTATAGATGTCTTAATAAATACTTTATAGCTACAAGTAAATTTTGCTTCAGATCTTCATATTTTTCCAAGTAATCTTAAATGAACTGTCCTGTAGAAGAATAATCTGTTATTAAGATGCTGTATTTTGACTGGTAGATGGGATGTGCTTCTCTGTAAATTATCTGAACAAGGAGTTGACTAATTGTTTTTAAAGAAGCCCTGTTTTATTAGACTAATTTCAGCCCCAAGTCAGACACAATTCTATTGGTATTTAACATAAGTATGTTGGTGCAGTCACCTCTTTGACTTTAAAGGGAATGAACTTGGACTCAACTTTTCAGAGCCTTGCAGATTCTCTTAACTGCTTGCTAATGAATAAAAAGACAAGCACCTAATGTGAGCTAAGCATTTAGTAAACAAGTGGTTTTTCCTGCAGAAACATTTGATCAATTGGAATTATTTCAGTTTTGTTTACATCTTTTTGTCTGCTTCTTGTCTTCACCTTTTGTTCTTGCTTTCTTGCCTCATTCTATGACTCTGTAGTTCTCACGGCTGCAGTAACTCAGGCTTCGCTGCAGTCCATGCTCCACAAGATCCTAACTGCTGGTCCGTCTGCCTTCAACATCACAACTCTGCTCTCCCAGGCTACTCAACTGTCCAGTCAAGGTACAAACACACACTCTGCTGTCTCTCTCATACTACTAGCTGCTATGTTTTTTATTTGTGCTACAGTGCCATCCAAATTAAATGTTTTTGACAAATGGCTCTATTTTGTGACCTGATCTTGAACTTTATAACTTGAGCCCATGGGATCTGATTTGTTTGTGGCATGAGCTTGTGTTGCCGACTCATGTCAGCTGTGGGGTTCTGAGTCAGCTTCCTTGAGTTAGCAGATGGACTTGGTAGCTTAGCAAGGATCGCACACACAGGCCTAGCTGCTGCTGTCTGAGCAGATAATGGTGAGCCATGTGGGCCTCAGAAATGATTTCTGGTTTTAACACTGGTTTTAAGTAGTTCTATGTATGGATTTGTCATGCAGCATCTGTTATTTGGCGATATCTAAATGACGTTGAATTATATAACTTGAAAGAGAACTCAATGAGGTTCTGTGCACGTGTTTTTTTTTTTTTTTTTTTTTATCCATTCATTGTTTCCCACATGACTTTTGTGAGACTATGGTTGATCTCAGCCCAAGAACTAAGAATAAATTGTACATTTTACAATACAAGTTAAATGCAGAATAAAATTGGAAACCCCTCCAACCCCTTTTCAGTAACCAAATTGCAAACAAAATAAAAATCTGCACTGATTTGTACCTGGACATTCAAGTGGACTCTAACGTCATTAGTTGTGCTCAGTCCAGATTACAAATAAAATGGGATCAGACATATTCTTCCGTTAGCTTTCAGATGATCCAAATGTAGTCTATGGATAAAATTGTTTTATAAACTAGGTGACAGCATCTCTGTGCTTTAAGTCTTGTTTAGAAGTAATATATTGTTTAAAAAATAACTTATCACTGATGCATTTGAAAATGATGCACACATAAAAAAATCATTGCTTCTATAAAGGCTTTAACATTTGCCCCATGCTTATGTTTAGAAAAACAGTAGGTCAGAGTGTGCTGCTTAGCCTGTTAATGATCTCAGTGTGTCCATGGTGTTTCTACACTTTAAGGGAGTTGGTATTTCTATAGCAGAACTATGTTAAAAGTGTCATATGATGCTTTTTTTTTTAAAGATCATTATTTTGTGTATTTGGTGTAACAGAATATGTTGACAATACATTATTTTTCAAATACTGTATATTATTGTAGGTCCTCTTTGTAGGTTTTCTTCAAAGTCCCTCCTTCTGACATGCACAGTCTGCTCTAATTGGCCAACTGGCCCAGTAAATTGTGATTGGCCACAAGCACTCGTCTAAATGTAACGCTGCTTTCCATAACTGCGAGCTTCATCTTTCGAAATAAATGTAAAGACAGTAAATAATGTCCTTAGTTTTACCATCAGTTCAAGCCCGGAAGGGGAACAGAGTCATGTGACAGACACCGTGATGAAGCTCGTATGTGTTTGCAGTACACAAGCCACGGATGGTTAAGACCACTGACTCCACTGTTTGACCGTGCACAAATACACACACACACACATACGTGACGCGCAGATACTACTGGCAAAACTCCGCATTGGAACATTCAATAGCAGAAACTTAAACTAATAACAAAACATTTGTGTAGCTGATTCAGAAGCGCCATATTGTCATAGCAAAGACAGAATTACCTCCTCTCCTAGCTTCGTAAACGGTCGTCCACAAAATGCGTTGCTGATCTGTTGGAAGTAATCTTAAAGATTTCTAAATGCATCTACTTTCGGAAGGCCAAATTAAAGTGCTTTTGCTTTCGTCTAGAAACACACAGCATCTTCCTGACACGGCTGCTTCAACAGTAACTGTGGTAAGGTTACTGAAACCAGGGCTTCTTTCTTTTGAACATTTGGGCAGCTTTACGCAAATATTTCACCCACAGTGATGTAGACGTGTGGGGCGTGTTTGTATGAGCAGTTTCAGGGGGCGTGGCAGAGTCTTAAAGGGTAAGTTCACCCAAAAATGAAAATTATGTCATTAATAACTCGTTCCAAACTCGTAAGACCTCGGTTCATCTTCGGAATAGTCTAATCTAAAATAATCTAATCTATTTTAAACTGCATTCCAAAGATGAACGGAGGTCTTATGGGTTTGGAACAACATGAAGGGTGGGTTATTAAAGCTGCGGTAGGTAACTTTTGACGCTCTAGCGGTTAATAAACAGAACTGCTTGCGTCTTGCGGAAGAACATCGTAGCCGGAACTACTTCTCTCTGTTTATGTCTATGAAGAATCACAAAGGTACTGGGTTACTCCGCTGCGGTACCCTCGAAGCAATATAAAAAAGTCTGAATATAAACACTTATTATAGGTGCACCCTAGTGATTCAGGACAAGCTAAAAACATTGTTTGGAAAATGGATTCATGGTGTACTCGCTTATTACATACATTTCTCTACATTTTGAACACAAAGTTATGGACCGCAGCTCTGATGGGTTGTTTCTTGCCGGGAGCGGTCCGTAACTGCAAATGGCAATAGGACCACTGGGAGGAGCCAGAGGAGCTTGATTTTTTTTTTCCACAGATTATCTGTCTCATATTCTACTGTCAGGACATAATGACAGGTTTAACAAATATGTAAAAATAAATTTTTATAAAAGTTACCTACTGCAGCTTTGACATAATTTTCATTTTTGGGTGAACTAACCCTTTAACTTCGATAAAGATTCTTTTCGAGACTTTTTTGAGACTTTAGTCTTTGCAACTTTACAGATCTTCATGCACAATCAGCTCGTAACACTCCAAAGAGAAAGAAAAGATTAAAATCACATCATATGACCCCTTTAAAAAAAAGTAATCTTGTAGTGAATACTCATTTAGGCAGGTCATTTTAGTGCTTTATGTTTGAAAATCAGTCTAGTTCACACTACATCTCTGAAATTATTTTAAATGAAATCTTTTCATTGCTAGAACATCAAGGTTTAAAAAATCACACTGAGCTAATCACTAATAATAATAGTAATTTTGGTTTCCCATGTTTGTATTTAGATAAACAATAGGTCAGTGTGTTAATTGCCTAAAAGCACAGACTTTCTCGCTGAACAATGATAGAAATGTGTGTGTGTGTGTATGTATATATATATGTATATATATATATATATATGTGTATATATATATATGTGTATATATATATATATGTGTATATATATATATGTATATATATATATATATATATGTGTATATATATGTGTGTGTATATATATATATATATATATATATATATATATATATATACACATACACACATACACACATACACACATACACACACACACACAAACACACACACACACGAGATGAGATAGTCTGTGCTTTTAGATTAATTTAGATAAATTTTGTACTATTATTATTGTTAATAAATATAAATTTTAGTTCTTCAACTTTCATTTTAAGTTCGTCTTTTATATTATAATATTTTGATTTAGCTTTACTTACATTAACAATTTTTCAAATTTTGTTATAGTTTAACAACACAAACTAGATTTGAATCTGAGCTGGAACAGTGTTTGTAAGTCATGTACATGCCTGTTGTGATTGGTTTAGACATCATCCCTTCACCTTGTCTCATTTTCTCTCTCTTTGTCATGTGGAGTAGCCCAGCAGTCCAGCCAGTCTCCAATGTCTCTGACATCAGACGCTTCCTCTCCTCGGTCGTATGTGTCTCCTAGAATCAGCACGCCACAGACCAACACAGCCTCCCTCAAACCGCCCCTCAGCACCACACCAGTCTCCTCACAGACAAAGGTATACTGCTGTCAAATGAGATGACAGATGTCACAAACGAGAAAATGACCTTAACACTTTCGCCCTATCTTTCTCAGATGAACGCTTTGACAGTTAAATCCAGTTCTCTTCCTCCACCGTCATCCCAGCAGTCCCTTCCCACAGACAAACATCATGACAACGGCAACTCTCCACGGACGCTGCAGAGACAGAGGTGACTTAAGAAATTACTAAATGGATTCATTAAAACTTAATAAATTAAAAACTTTGCAAAATAAGTTTAATAAAGGCTTATGGGTACCGAACTGCCCACTGCATGCCTCAGCA